>NW_024055516.1:0-131253 GCF_902713615.1 Scyliorhinus canicula
TCAAGACCATGTAATTGGAACTCTGCTACTGTGGATCGCTATAGCACCATTCATTTATCTGCCATTGACAACCTGATAGTATGATCTTTGCTCTGTCCCTATTTCTGATTCATTAATATGTTTCCTCGTACCCTAGGCCTTTGAAAACCTAATCTACTTTAAATAATGAAACAAAGTCATTCTTCAGCATGTCTGACATGTATTCGCTTTAATTGACAACTGCACTTTTATCAGCTCACAAAGCACAACCTCCGCTCAGACCCCTCTCCTTTATACAATTTCATTGGAAAAGTTCCCTGTGATGATTTTAACACAACGTGCGAGTGTACTGACATGGTCCATTTTATTGTATTTTGCTCTTGTATTGTCACAAATTAAGCTGTTTGCCACCTTGAAGTCATGTCTCTGTTATGGCTGCCATGATGTAACCCGAAAATTAAATTTGTGGCTGGGGTACGTTCAATCGATACTTCATATAGTGTGCTTATAAAGAATATTACTAATACCATGATCTGGACGTTGTAATCCTGGCCGAATGTTGACGCAAACGATAACTATTCATATTTCAGTAATATATCTACTTTCGTTAAAGGCACCACGGAGACCAGTACTGGATGATACTGTCTCACAACAAGGCTGCCGTTAAGGTTGTGTAATGAAGGGAACATTATTATTTCATAGAATGTGGGAACTTTTGAACTCTCTATCCCAGAGCTCTGTGGAAATTTGGCTGCATGAATATTATCTTGACAGACTGCATCTGTAACTGAGGCTGTTATGGCAACTTGCAAATATATATCATACATTCGAATAATTTGCAAGTGTTACTTCGGATCTTCTGAGTTCATTTCCCTATAGCACACCTATCACACCGGTGAACGAGGCTCAGAGTAAGTTTAAATAATGTGAAGAAATATAATATAAAACATAATTTTGGAAGACATCAGAGGCAAATATGAAAGCGAATCCGCAAAAAATTGAAGGTAAATATAAAAATCATGGAAAAATGCAGAACCGCTTCACAAGGAGAAACAGTAATAGAAGACATTTTAGTAATAAGCGAAAGCGTGGGTACGAGACACACAGATAAAAATGAGATTTGAGCAGGAGGAGGATTTATGGCCCTTTCAGCCTTATCCGCCGCTTATCATGATCATGGCTGTCCATCCAAATCTATATACCCAATCCTGCTATCTACCAATAACCTTTGACCCCATTCTCCCCAAGTGCTATATCCAAACGTCTCTTGAATGTATTGAATTCGTCAGCATCAACAACATCCTGTGGTAATGAATTACACAGGTTGACACTCTTTGGGTGAAAATAACTCCCCATCTCTGTCCGTAATGATTCACCCTGAATCGTCAGATTGTGACCTCTGGTTCTGGACACACCCACAATCATGAACATCTTCCCTGCATCGACGCTGCCTGGTCCTGGTATAATTGTATTTTTCTATATGAGATCACCCTCAATTTACACACTCCAGACGGAAGGCTAAACAGTCATATGAAGACTCTGTAATTGAAAATGTTACCGTGGGTCTCTCACATTGCAGCACCATTCAATTATCTGCCATTGACTCCCGGATAGTATATTTATTGCTCAGTCCCTATCTCTCACTCATTAAAATTTTCCCTCGTATCTCTAGCCGTTTGAACACCTCATTCCCTGTAAATAGTGAAATAAAGTCATTCTTCAGCATGTCTGACATATATTTGCTTTAATTGACAACTGCACTTTTATCAGCTCACAATGCACAACCTGCGCTCTGACCCCTCGCCCTTATTCAATTTTTTTGGACACGTTCCCTGTGATGATTTTTAACACCACTTGCGAGAGGATTTTCATAGTCCATTTTATGAAACAACAAACAAAGAACAAAGAGAATTACAGCACAGGAATAGGCCCTTCGGCCCTCCCAACCTGCGCTCATCCAGATCCTTTATCTAAACCTGTTGCATATTTTCCAAGGATCTACTTCTCTGTTCCCCGCCCGTTCATATACCTGTCCAGATGCATCTTAAATGATGCTATCGCTCCACCACCTCCGCTGGCAAAGCGTTCCAGGCACCCACCTTCCTCTGCATAAAAAAGCTTTCCACGCACATCTCACTTAAACTTTCCCCCTCTCACCTTGAAATCATGACCCCTTGTAACTGACACCTCCACTCTTGGGAAAAGCGTGTTGCTTTCCACCCTGTCCATACCTCTCATAATTTTGTAGACATCAATCAGGTCACCCCTCAACCTCCGTCTTTCCAACGAAAACAATCCTAATCTACTCAACCTTTCTTCATAGCTAGCACCCTCCATACCAGGCAACATCCTGGTGAACCCCCTCTGCACCCTCTCTAAAACATTCACATCCTTCTGGTAATGTGGTGACCAGAACTGCACGCAGTATTCCAAATGTGGCCTAACCAAAGTCCTGTACAACTGTAACATGACCTGCCGACTCTTGTAATCAATACCCCGTCCGATGAAGGCAAGCATGCTGTATGCCTTCTTGACCACTCTATCAACCTGCGTTGCCACCTTCAGGATACAATGGACCTGAACTCCCATATCTCTCTCTACATCATTTTCACCAGGACTCTTCCATTGACCATATAGTCCGCTCTTGAATGACATCTTCCAAAATGCTTCACCTCGCGTTTGCCTGGATTAAACTCCATCTGCCATTTAACTGCCCAACTGTCCAACCGATCTATATTTTGCTGTATTCTCTGACAGTCCTCCTCGCTATATGCAACTCCACCGATCTTAGTCTCATCTGGAAACATGCTCATCAGACCACCAATACCTTCGACCAGGTCATTTATGTCGATCACAAACAGCAGTGGTCCGAGCAAGAATCACTTTGGAACACCACAAGTCACCTATCTCCATTTTGTGACACTCCCTTCCTCCACTACTCCCTGTCTCCTGTTGCCCAGACAGTTCCTTATCCATCTAGCTAGTACACCCTGAACCCCATACGACTTCACGTTTTCCATGAACCTGCCATGGGAAACTTTATCAAATGCCTTACTGAAGTCCTTGTGTATGACATTTACAGCCCTTTCCACATCAATTAACTTTGTCACTTCCTCAAAGAATTATATTTGGTTTGTAAGACATGACATTTCCTGCACAAAACCATGCTGCCTCTCACTGATAAGTCGATTTTCCTCCAAATGTGAATAGATTCTATTCCTCAGTATCTTCTGCAACAGTTTGCCTACCACTGACGTCAAGCTCACATGTCTATAATTCCTTAGATTATTCCTGCTACCCATCTTAAACAAAGGGACAACATTAGCAATTCTCCAGTCCTCCGGGACCTCAAACGTGCTGAAGGATGCAGCAAAGATGTCTGTTAAGGCCCCAGCTATTTCGTCCCTGGATTCCCTCAGTAACCCGGATAGTTCACATCCTGTCCTGGGGAGTTGTCCACCGTAATGCCTTTTTGAATATCCAATACCTCCCCCTTCCTTATGCCGACATGACCTTTTTAAACATCCATCCCTAGCCTCAAAATCCGTCATGTCCCCCTCCTTGGTGAATACCGATGCAAAGTACTCATTAAGACTCTCACTCATTTCCACTGACTCCACGCATAAATTCCCTCTTTTGTCTTTGAGTGGGCCAATCTTTTCTCTAGTTATCCTCTTGCTGCTTATATATGAAGAAAAGTATTTGGGATTTCCCTTAACCCTGTTAGCCAAATATAGTTCATGACCCCTTTTCGCCCATTATATTGCGCGTTTGACATTTGTCCTACTTTCCCGATATTCCTCGAAAGCCTCATCAGTTTAGAGTCGCCTCGATCTTATGTATGGTTCCTTTTTCATCTTAGCTAGTCTCACAATTCCAACCGTCATCCACGGTTCCCTAATCTTGCCATTTCTATATCTCATCTTCACAGGTACAGATCTGTCCTGCACTCTCATCAACCTTTCCTTGAAAGACTTCCACATTTCAAATGTGGATTTACCCTTAAACAGCTGCTCCCAATCCACATTCCCTAGCTCCTGACGAATTTTGTTATACTTGGCCTTTCCCCAATTTAGCTCTCTTCCTTTAGGACCACTCTTGTCCTTGTCCATGAGTATTCCAAAATTAAGGAATTTGATCGCAATCTGCGACTGAAACATCAACCACCTGGCCGGTATCGTTCCCCAATACCAGGTCCAGTATGGCCCCTTCCCGGGTTGGACGATTTACATACTGCTCTCGAAAAATCTCCTGAATGCTCCTTACAAATTCAGCTCCATCTACGCCTCCAACATTACATGAGTCCCATTCAATGTTGGGGAAGTTAAAATCTCCCATCACAACCACTCTATTGCTCCTGCAATGTTCTGTAATCTGTCTACATATTTGTACCTCTACTTCACGCTCGCTTTTAGGAGGCCTAGCGATTTACTGCACCCTTCCTGTTTCTTAGCTCTATCCATATTGCCTCAGTGCTCGAATCCTCCATCGTGCCCTCCTTAATCACAGCTGTGATATCATCTTTGACCAGTAATGCAACTCTTCCACACCTTTTACCATTTTATTGTCTTTTACTCTCGTATTATCATCATTTACAGCTTTTTACCACATTACAGTCACTTCTCTGTAATGGCTGCCATGATGCAACCAGCAAATTATATTTGTGGCTGGGGTACGTTCGGTCGATTCTTAATTTACTGTGCGCTTGAGTAATGAATGTAAATAATACCATAATCTGGACTTTGTCCTTTTGGCCGAAAGTTGACGCATTCGTTAGCTATTCATATTTCAGTAACATATCTACTTTCGATACAGACACCAGGGAGACCAGTACTAGACGAGGCAGTCTCACAATAAGGCGCTGCCATTAAGGTTGTGTAATGAAGGGACTATCAATATTTCAGATAATTTGGGATATTTTGAACTCTCTTTCCCATAACTCTGTGGAAATTCAGCTGCAGAGAATATTATCTTGACAGACTGTCTCTGCAACTGAGGCTGCTATGTCAACTTGCAAATGTATCTCATGCATTCGAATAATTTGCAAGTCTTACTTCTGATCTTGGGGAGTTCATTTCCCGATAGCACACCTATCAGTCCTGTGAGCGACTCTCAGAGTTAATTCAAATAATGTGATGAAACATAATTTTAAACCTAATTTTGGAAGATATCAGTGTAAAATATGAAAGCAAATCCGCAAAAAATTGAAGGTAACTATAAAATTCATGGAAAAATGGAGAGTAGGTGCACAAGGAGACACAGTAGTAGAACACATTTCAGTAATATGCGAAGGCGGCTGTACTAGGCCCACAGATGAAGATGATATTGGAGCAGGAGGAGGCTTTATATCCCTTTGAGCCTGCTCCGCCATTTGTCATGACCATGGCTGATCATCCAACTCTATAGCCCAATCCTGCTTTCTACCAATAGCCGTTGAGCTCATTCGCCCCACATGCGATATCAAGGCTCCTCTTGAATGTATTCAATTCTTCAGCATCAACAACGTCCTGTGGTAATGAATTACACAGTTTCACACTCTTTGGTTGAAAATACCTCCTCATCTCTGTCCGTAATGGTTCACATTGATACCTCAGATTGTGACCTCTGGTTCTGGACACACCCACAATTATGAATATCTCCCCTGCATCTCGACTGCCTGGTCATGTCAGAATTGTATTAGTCTATATGAGATCCACCCTCAATTTACCCTATACAGACTTGAGGCTAAACAGTCATATGATGGCCCTGGAATTGGAACTGTGTTGCTGTGGGTCTCTCATATTATAGCACCAGTTATTTATCTGCCATTGACACCCTGAGAGAACGATCTTTGCTCAGTCCCTATTTATGAATCATAATTATGTTTCCTCGTATCGCTAGATCTTTGAATACCTGATCAATTGTAAATACTGAAACAATGCTATTCTTCATCACGTCTGACATTTATTTACTTCAAATAACAACTGTATTTTATCAGCTAACAAGGCTCTAACCACTCTCCTTTATTTAATTTCATTGGAAACGTTTCCTGTGATGATGTTAATACCACTTGCGAGTGTATTTTCATGGTCCATTTTATTGTATTTTGCTCCTGTATTGTCACAATTTACAGCTGTTTACCACCTTGCAGTCATGTCTCTGTTATGGCTGCCATGATGTAACCAGAAAATTATATTTGTGGCTGGGGTACGTTCAATCGATTTTTCATACACTATGTGCTTGTATAAAGAATGTTAATAATACCATAAGCTGGACGCTGTACTCCTGGGGGAATGTTGGCGCAAACGTTAACTATTCATATTTCATTAACAAATCTACTTTCGATACAGACAACAGGAATACCAGTACCAGACGATACCGTCTCAAAATAAGGCTGCCATTAATGTTGTGTAATGAAGGGAACATCATTATTTCAGAGAATTTGGGATCTTTTGAACTCTCTATCCCAGAACTTTGTGGAAATTCGGCTGCAGAGAATATTATCTTGACAGACTCTCTGTGACTGAGGCTGTTATGTCAACTTGCAAATATACCTCATACATTCGAGTAGTTTGCAAGTGTTACTTCTGACTTCGGGAGTTCATTTCCCGATAGCACATCTATCACTCCGGTGAGTGAGGCTCAGGGTTAGTATAAATAATGTCAATAAATATAATTTTGAACCTAATTTTGGAAGACATCATAGGAAAATATGAAAGTAAATCCGCAAAAAAATGTAGGTAAATATAAAAATCATGGAAAAATGTAGATCCGGAGCACAAGGAGACACAGTAATAGAACACATGCCAGTAATATGCGAAAGCTAGGGAACTTGATACACAGACAAACATGAGATTGGAGGAGGAGTAGGCTTTATGGCACTTTGAGCCTGATCCGCCACTTATCATGATCATGGCTGATCATCCAACACTATAGCTTAATCCTGCTTTCTACCAATGACCTTTGACCCCAATCGCCCCAAATGCTGTCTCCAGCCACCTCTTAGATATATCAATGGTTCAGCATTAACTACTTCCTGTGGTAATGAATTACACAGGCTCACACTCTTAGGGTGAAATTGACTCCTCATCTCTGTCCGTAATGGTTCACCCTGAAACCTCGGATTGTGTCCTCTGGTTCTGGACACACCCACAATTATGAACATCTTCCCTGTACCTACTCTGCCTGGTGCTGTTAGAATTGTATTAGTCTCTACGAGATCCATCCTCATTCTTCTTAACACCAGCGAGATCATTCCTAACCAGGTCAAGATCTCCTCATATGACAGTCACGCCATCCCTGGAATCTGGCTGTTAAACCCTTACTGCACTCCCTCGAGAGCAAGAACTTCATCCGCAGAAAACAAGAAGCAAACGGCACACAATATTCTAGGTGGGGCCTCACCGGGGTTCTGTATAATTGCAGCAACACATCCCTGCTCCTGTAATCGAAATTTCTCGCAAAAAAGGTCAACATACCATTACACCGTGATGTACCTCCGTGCTTCAGCGACTGCTCCACAAGGTTAAATAGGTCCCGCTGCAGACTTCCCTCTTCCAATTTGCAACCGTTCATGTAGTAATCTACCTTCCCGATATTGCTTCCAAAGTGAATAACCTCACACTTATCCAAATTATTCTGCATCTGGCAATGATTTACCACGCAGCCAACCTGTCCAGATTATGCGGTAGGATACCTGCATCCTCGTCATAGTCCAAACTCCCACCCAACTTGGTATCATCTGGTAATTTTGAGATGTTGCATTTTATTCCGTCATCCAAATCATTCATTTATATTGCTAATAATTTGTGTACCAGCATCGAGCTCTTTGGCAACAAAGTTTCTGAATGGTAAATTGAAAAGGACCCATTAATTCCTACTCTTTGTTTCCTCGCTGCCAACCAGTTTCCTATCCACCTTAGAACATTTCTCTCACTCACATGCGCTTTCATTTTTCATAATCACCTCTTCTGCAGGACTTTGTCAAACGTCCGAAAGTCCAAATACACCAACTCGACTGGCTCCCCTCTGACGAAATGTGCTAGTTACATTTTTAAAGAATTCCAACAGAATTGTCAAGCTTTATTTCCCCGTCATACATCCATGCTGACTCTGGCTGACCCTGCCACTGCTTTGCAAATGTTCCGTTACAAAGTCCTTGAAAACAGAGTCATGAATTTTACGCACTTCTTTTGTTAAGCTCACTGGTATATAATTTCGTGTTTTACCTCTACCACCCTTATTGAAAATTGAAGCGACATTATCGACCCTCCAATCTGTAGGAACTGTTCCATACGTCTATATAGTCCCGGAAGATGACCACCAATATGTCCGAAATTTCCAGAGCCATTTCCTTAATCATTATGAGATGCAGATTATTGGGCCCTGGGGATTTATCCTCCTTCAACCCCATCAATATTCCCAACACTTTTTCTGTAAGATATTGATAATCCTCAATGTTTCCCTCTCACTAAATCATCAGTGTTCAACACTTTTGATATATGATTTGTGTCACCTTTTATAGGAACCGAACAGAAGTATGTATTACATTTCTCAGATATTCCTTCGTCCCTGATTATGCATTCCACTGTTTCTGTTTTTCGGGGACCTACATTTATCTGTACCGGTGTCTTTCTTTTCGCATATCTGTAGAAACACTTGGTGTCGGTCTTTGTTTTCCCTGAAAGGTTACTTTCCTACTGTACTTTCCCCTTCATAATCAATCCCTTGCTCCTTCATTGCTGAATTCAGAACTGATCCCAATCTTCAGATCTATATATTTTCTTAGCCAATCTGCATGCATCTTCCTTTGATCGGATACTATTTCTAATTTCCTTTGTAACGTACTGGAAGACACAGTTACAGATTAAAAGTCATGTGTACCAACACGCTGTGGAACTACGGGGCACGGTTTCAGAATGAGCGTCATTTTTAGAGGCGAACTGGTGAAATAGGGGCCTCACGCAGCATAAGGCCATGCATATAAGATGGCAGTGGAACTGCCATACCCAGGTACAGAATATGGGCCATGTACGTAAGTTATCTGGGGATCTATGAGACACAGATATAGAATAAGGATCATGTAAGTAATCTGAGTGGAGGCGAATCGCAAAAGGGACAGATTCAGTGTCATATCTGGAACCCAGATGATCAAATTCTTTATTTCGTTCCATATGAGAAACTATTCATTCATTCACTTTTCCAGTAACTTTGTCTTGCTTGAAAACATTTCCATCATCATTACCACCGATGAGTAAACTTTACAAATCCACGCTCGTTCGCTCTGATCAGCTGGGACGATTCACACACCCTGTCCTTCAGGGTGAACACATCCAATTCCTCGTAACAGTTGTTCCGAAAAGAGGCCCAAATTCAGCTTTTTCTCTCTGTCACCGCACGTACATAACGCAGCGACATGGATAATTCTCCATTCCAAAGGGTGCCTCCCAAATCCAGAAATATTTTCAAGGTTAAAGGTCACGATCCCATATACTCATATGGAGACCCGATAATTGAAATTCTGTTCATGTGGATATCTCACACGCTAACACAAATCATTTCTCATCCATTGTCAATCTGATAGTTTGAATTTTGTTCAGTCCCTGGTCATGATTCAGTAATATGTTTCCTTGGATTTCTGGCATTTTGAACTCTTCCTCTATTGCAAATAATGAAACGAAGTCATTCTTCAGCATGTCTGTCAATCTCTGGTTTTAATTGACAATTGCACTTTTATCAGTGAACAAGGGACAAAATCCCCTCTGACCACATACCTTTATACAATTTTATTGTAACAGATTGCTGTGATGATTTCAATACCACTTGAGGGTATAGTTTCAGGCTCCATTTCTTAGTATTTTACTCTTGCTTCGCTACCAGTTACAGCTATTTACCATCCTGCAGCCATGTTTTTATTATTGCTGCTATGATGTATCTCGCAAAGTAAATTAGTGGCTGTGGTACATTCAATCGATTCCTCATGTTCTGTGTGTTTGTACAAATAACATTAATAATGCCACAATCCTGTAATGTTTTCCACAAACGTTAACTATTCCTATTTCATTGACATATCAACGTTTTATGTCACTGAAATTACCCACGGGGCACGAACCCGTGGGACCAGTACTACAAGATACAGTCCCAGGGACGGTCACTAAAGTCAGTAACAGTGGAATATTATTAAGTTCGTAGGATTTTGGGTGGTTTGAAATCTCGATCCTAGAACGCTGTGCATACTCCCCTGCAGAATATATTATCTTTAACAGACTGTCTCTGTAACAGAGGCTGCTGCGTCAACTTGCAAATATATCTCATACATTTGAATAATTTGCAAGTATTGCTCATGGTTTTCTGAGTGCGGGAGTGTGGGTGGATCAGAGTAAGTTTAAATAAATGAAGAAAAATATTTCTTAAACCTAAATTTGGAAGACAATTAAGAGGAAAATATGAAAACAAAGCTCCGAAACATGCAAATGTAACTATAATTATCACATAAAAATACAGAGCTGGAAGCCGAGGAAACACAGTAATGACACACCTTTGTGTAATATGGGATAGTTCTGGAACTAGGAGACACAGTTACGGAATGAGCATCATGTATAAATGCTCAATGGGAAACTGGTGGACCAGGTACAGAATAAGTGGCATGGATATGTTTGCTGGGGAACAAGGAGAGACACCTCCACAATAGAAAGAAGCCAGCTACAGAATAAAAGATCAATGGTATCAGTCAGCTGGTGACATAGGGGATATAGTTCAAGAAAAAAGGTACGCATACAATGTAGCTGGAGAACCTTCAGATAATGTTGCAGAATAAGATCATGTATGTTAACCAACTGGGGCGCAAGGCCGTAAAATTACAGAAACAAAACGTATCACATTTATTGGTTAGCTGGGGAACACGGTGTTAAAGTCACAGAAAGAGTGTCGAAGATCTACGCGAGCTGGGGAACTAGGAGAACGAGGGGGCGACAAATTGCCACAGTATTTAGAGGTTCTGCCTCGATACAGCAGATACCCGGGTTAGATTCCGAGTTCTGGATTCTGTCTGTTTGCCCATATTTCCCCAGTCACCGTGACTTTCCTCCAGGGTTCCGCTTTTCTCCAACAGTCTAAATATGTTTAGATGGATTGGCTCGTCTACATACAAACATATACAGAATATAAGAGCAAGAGGAGGCCTTTTGGCCCTGGAGCCTGCTCCTCCCTTCATTACTATCATGGCTGATCATGCAACTCAATAGCCTTTCCTGTTTTCTCCCCATACCATAGAACATAGAACAGTACAGCACAATAAAGACCCTTCAGCCCACGGTGTTGTCCGAACCATTTATCCTAATCTAAGATCAACCTAACATGCAGCCCTTCAATTTACTGTTGTCATGTGCCTGATTTTAATTGACAATTGCACTTTGAAATATTTCTCTTCATTTATTTAAACTTACTCTGAGCCTCCCTCGCCCAAAAGGGAAATGAACTCAGAAAACTATGAGCAATACTTGCAAATTATTCAAATGTATGAGATATATTTGCAAGTTCACGCAGCAGCCTCAGTTACAGGGATAGCCTGTTAAAGATAATATACTCTGCAGATGAGTATGCACAGCGTTCTGGGATAGAGATTTCAAAACGTCCAGACTCCTCCGAACTAAATAATATTCCTCTTGCAGACTTCAGTGTCCGTACTTGGGACTGTATCTAAGAGTCGCTTAAATGTCCCTAATGAGTCTGACTCCACCACCTCAGTTGGCAGTGCATTCCACACCCCGACCACTCTCTGTGAAAGGAACCTGCCTCTGAAATCTCGCCTTTACCTTCCTCCAATCACCTTAAAATAATGTCCTATCGCGACAGCCATTTCCACGCCGGGGAAAAGTCTCTGGCTGTCCACTCTATCCATGCCTCATCACCTTGTACACCCCTATCAAGTCGCCTATCAGCCGACCGCTCCAGTGTGAAAAGCGCTAGCTCCCTCAACCTTTCATCAGAAGACATGACCTCCAGTCCAGGCAAGGAACAAAGAACAAAGAAAAATGCAGCACAGGAACAGGCCATTCGGCCCTCCAAGCCCGTGCCGAACATGCTGCCCGTCTGTACTAAAATACTCTACACTTTCTGGGTCCGTATCCCTCTATTCCCACCCTATTCATGCATTTGTCAAGATTCCCCTTAAATGTCCCTATCGTCCCTGCTTCCACCGCCTCCTCCGGCAGCGAGTTCCAGACACCCACTACACTCTGTTTAAAACACTTGCCTCGTGTGAATCCTCTAATCCTTGCCACTCGCACCTTAAACATATGCCTCCTAGTAATTGGCACCTCTACCCTGGTGGACAACCTCTGAGTATCCACTCTGTCTATGCCGCTCATAATTTTGTAGAACTCCATCAGGTCGCCCCTCAACCTCCGCCGTTCGTGTGAAAACAAACCGAGTTTATTCAACCGCTCCTCAAAGCTAATGCCCCATATACCAGGCAACATCCTGGTAAATTTCTGCATCCTCACGAAAGCCTCCACATCCTTCTGGTAGTGTGGCGACCAGAATTGAACACTACACTCCAATTGTGGCCTCATTATGTTCTACACAGCTTCAACATGACTTGCCAATTCTCATATTCAAAGTCACGGCCAATGAAAGCAAGCATGCCGTTTGCTTTCTTGACTACCTTCTCCATCTGTGTTGCCCCTTTCAGTGACCCGTGGACCTGTACACCTAGATCAATACTCTTGAGGCTTCTACCATTCACTCTCTATTCTCGACCTGCATTAGACCTTCCAAAATGCATTACCCCACATTTGTCCGGATTAAACTCCATCTGCCATCTCTCCGCCCAAGCCTCCAAACAATCTAAGTCCTGCTGTATCCTCTGACAGTCCTCAACGCTATCCGCAATTCCACCAAACTTTGTGTCGCCTGCAAACTTACAGAGCAGTTACATTTCCCTCCAAATTATTTCTATATACTACGAACAGCAAAGGTCCCAGCACTGATGCCTGTGGAAAACCACTTGTCACAGCCCTCCAATTAGAAAAGCACCCTTCCATTGCCACTCTCTGCTTCTATGACCTAGCCAGTTCTGTATCCACCTTGCCAGATCACCCCTGATCCCGTGTGACTTCACCTTTTGCACCAGTCTACCATTAGGTACCTTTTCAAGACCTTACTCAAGGACATATAGACAACATGCACTGCCCTACCTGCATCAATCATCATTGTGACCTCTTCGAAAAACTTGATGAAAGTAGTGAGACATGACCCCCCTTCACAAAACCATGCAGCTTCTCACTATTACGTCCATTTGCTTCCAAGTGGTAGTAGGTCCTATCTCGAAGAATTCTCCTTAATTTCACTACCACTGACGTGTCGCTCACCGGCCTGTAGTCCCTGCTTTATCCTTGCTACCTATTTTAAACAAAGGAACAACATTGGGTATTCCCCAGCCCTCGGGGATATCACCTGAGGACAGTGATTATCCAAAGACTTCTGTCAAGGCCTCAGCAATTTCCTCTCTAGCCTCCTTCAGCTTTCTGGGATAGATCCCATCAGGGCCTGGGAACCTATCTACCCTAATATTTTTAAGACGTCCAACACCTCGTCTTTTTGGATCTCAATGTGACGCAGGCGATCTACACACCCTTCTCCAGACTCAACATCCACCAATTTATTCTCTTTGCTGAATACTGATCCAAAGTATTCATTTCGTACTTCGCCCATTTACTCTGGCTCCACACATAGATTCCCTTGCCTATCCTTCAGTGGGCCAACCCTTTCCCTGGCCAACCTCTTGCTTTTTATGCACGTGTAAAAAGCCTTGGGATTTTCCTTCACCTATTAGCGAATGTCTTTTCTTGACCCTTTCTAACTTTCCTGACTCCTCGCTTAAGTTCCTTCATACTTTCCTTATATTCCACACAGCCTTACTCTGTTCCCAGCCTTCTAGCCCTGACAAATGCCTCCTTTTTCTTTTTGACGAGGCCTACAATATTTCTCGTTATCCAAGGTTCCCGAAATTTGCCGTATTTATCCTTCTTCCTCACAGCAACATGGCGGCACTGAATTCCTTTCAACTGACATTTGAAAGGCTCCCACATGTCAGGTGTTGATTTACCCTCAAACATCCGCCCCGATCTAGGTTAATCAGCTCCCACCTAATATTGTTATCGTTAGCATTCCACCAATGTAGCACATTCAACATAGGACCACTCTTATCCTTGTCTACCAGCACGTTAAAATACTAAATTTGTGTCACTGTTCCCGAAATGCTCCCATATTGAAACTTCTACCACCTGGCCGGGTTCATTCCCCAATACCAGGTCCAGTACATCCCCTTCCGCTTTAGGACTGTTTATATATTGTTTTAAGAAGCCCTCCTTGATGCTCCTTGCAAACTCTGCCCCGTCTAAACCCCTAGCACTAAGTGAGTCCCAGTTAATATTGGTGAAGTTGAAGTCTCCCATTACAACATCTCTGTTGTTTTTACTCCTTTCCAAAATCTGTCTACCTACCTGCTCCTCTATCTCCCGCTGGCTGTTGGGAGGCCTGTAGTAAACCCCCAACATTTTGACTGCGCCCTTCTTATTCCTGATCTCTACCCATATAGCCTTGCTGCCCTCCAAGGTATCCTCCCGTAGGACAGCGGGCATTTTCGCCCGATCTAGTAGTGCAACTCCTCCACCCTTTTTACATCCCGCTCTATCCCGCCTGAAACATCCAAATCCTGGAACGTTTAACTTCCAATCCTGTCCTTCCCTGAACCAGATATCTGTAATGGCAACAACATCATAGTTACAAAACTAATCTAAGCTCTAAGTCCATCTGACTTACCCGTAATACTTCTTGCATTAAAACAAATTCACTTCAGGCCACCAGACGCGCTGTTTTTAGCAAACATCTCCCTGTCTGATCTTCCTCAGAGCCTCACTGGCCCTATTCCCTGGATCTCCCTCAATGCTTTCACCTTCTGACCGATTGAGCATCGTGGTAAATCTCCTCTGTTCCCTCTCCAAAGCATCCATATCTTTCCAATAATGAGGCGACCAGAACTGGACACAATATTCCAAGTGTGGTCTAACTACAGTTTTATGAAGCTGCCTCAAAACCTAATGGGTCTTAAACTCAATCCCCCTGTTAATGAAATCCAACACACCATTCGTCAACATGCCTTCTCAATAACCTTATCAACCTGGGTGGAGACTTTGAGAATCGATGTTAGTGGACCCCAAGATCCCTCTGTTTCTTCACACTTCCAAGAATCCTGCCTTTAACTCTATATTCAGCATTCAAATTCGATTGTCCAAAATGAATCACGTCACATTGATCAAGGTTGAATTCCATCTGCCACTTCTCAGCCCTGCTCTGCATCCTGTGTATGTCCTGTTGTAACCTGCAACAACCCTCAACACTATCTACAACTCCCCCAACATTCGAATCATCGGCAAACTTACTAACCGACCCCTCCACCTCCTCATCCAAGCAATTGATACAAATCACATAGAGCAGACGTCCCAGAACAGATCGTTGCGGGACACCACTGGTCACCGACCTCCAGGCGAAATACTTTCCATCCACTTCCACTCGCTGTCTTCTTTCGACAAGCCGATTCTGTATCCAGGGAGCCAAATCTCCCTCTCCCCACGCTCGCTAACTTTCTGAATGAGCCTACCATGGGGAACCTTATCAAATGCCTGAGAGAAATCCATGTGCACCACATTGACTGCATGACCTTTGATCCCATTCGCCCCAAGTTGTACATGTAGCCGTCTCTTGAATATATTCAATGGTTTAGCATAAATTATTTCATGTGATAATGAATTCCACAGGGTGACCACTGTCTGTGTGAAGAAGTGTATCCTCATCCCTGTCCGAAATGGTTTACCCTGAATCCACAGACTGTGGCCCCTGTTTCTTGATACAACCGCCATCGGGAACATCTTCCCTGCATCTACTCTGTCTAGTCCTGTTTGAATTCGACAAGTCTCTCTGGGATCCCCGAAAGTGTTCTGAACTCCGGCGAGAACAATCCTAACCTCGTCAATCTCTCCTCATATGACAGTCTCGCCATCCCTGGAGTAAGTCTGGCAGACCTTGGCTGCACTCCCTCGAGAACAAGAACAATCTTCCTCAGAAATGGAGAGCAATACTGATCACAATATCCTTGGTGGGGCCTCACCAAGGCCCTGTATAATTGCAACCACACATCCCTGATCTATATTCGAAACCTCTCGCAATGAAGGCCAACATACCATAACCATTCTTTACCGCCTGCTGCACCTGCTTGTTTACCTTCAGCGACTTGTGCGCACGGACACCCAGGTCCCGCTTCCTACCCCTATCACAATTTACAACCGTCCATAGAGTAATCTGCCTTCCTATATTGCTCGCAAAGTGAAGAACCTCACACTTAGCCAAATTGTACTGCATCTGCCATTAATTTGTCCTTTAGCTAAAACTGTCCGAGCATGCTGTCGGATCTCTGCATCATCGTCACAGTTCTCCCTCTCACAAAAATTTGTATCATCTGCAAACTTTGAGATGTTAAATGATATTCGGTCATCCAAATCATTAACAAAAAATCTGAATAGTTTGGGGTTCCAGCAATGACCCCTGTGGAAAACCCCTCAAACTACTGCCTGCCAATTGGAAAAGGACCCATTAATGCCTACGTGCTGTTTTCTCTCTGCTAAACAGTTTTCTATCCCCCTCAAAAACTTCCCCCAATCCCGTGCATTTTAATCTTTGATAATATCCTCTGATGCGGGTCTTTGACAAACACTTTCTGAAAGTCCAAATATACCACATGGACTGGCTCGCCCTTGTCAACTGTATTAGTTACATATTTAAAGAATTCCAACAGATTAATGCTAACTGTGACTGAACCTGCCACCATTTTAATTGTATTGTTGAAAGTCCTTGAATAATTTGAATAATTGAATAATTTTCTCCACTTCCGATGTTAGGGTTGCTGGTCTATAATTCACTCTTTTCCCTCTACCTTCATTTTATAATATTGGAGTGACATTACCTCCCCTCCAATCTGCCAGGACAGTTCCAGAGTCTATAGAATCCCTGAAGATGACCAGCAATGCATCCAGTACTGCCAGAGCTAATTTCTTAAGAACTGTGGCGTGCAGATTATTAGGCCCTGAGGATTTATCTGTCTTCAATTTCATCAATTTTACCAGCACCATTTCTCTACTAAACTGATCTTCCTCAGATCTTCCCTCTCATTCAATCTTTCATTCTCCAACATGACTCGTATCTGATTTGTGTCCTCTTTTGTGAAGCCAGAACCAAATTCAGTGTTCAATTGGTCAACCAAGCTTCTGAATCCTTCGATGAATCTTTATTTACTGGACTTTCTGGGCATTTCGCTTGTGTTGGACCCTTAGCCCATTGAATTGGTACCGTATTTGCCCAAACTGTTTTCTTTAAAGAGAGGAAGGTTAAGAGGTGACTTAATTGAGACATACAAGATGATCATAGGATTAGATAGGTTGGACAGTGAGAGCCTTTTCCTCAGATAGTGATGTTCAGCACGAGGGGTCATAGCTTTAAATTGAGGGGAGATAAATACAGGACAGATGTCAGAGGTAGGTTCTTTACTCAGAGTAGAAAGGGTGCGGAATGCCCTGCCTGCAACAGTAGTGGACTCGCCAACACTAAGGGCATTCAAACGGTCATTGGATAGACATATGGATTAGAAGGTAATAGTGTGGATGGGCTGTCGAGTGGTTTCACAGGTCGGCGCAACATCGAGGGCCGAAGGGCCTGTACTGTGCTTTAATGTTCGATGTTCTATGGTCCCAATCCTGAGACCAATAGTTTGCTTGGCCGATCTCTAAGCTTGTTCCTTAGATCGTACACTTTTTCTAAATTCCTTTGTGAGGAACTCGGAGACCCAGTGATATAATAACGGTCAGCTGTACCAATTGGCTGTGGAGCTCCGAGGCACGGATTCAGAATCAGCTTCATGTACACACTGTCTCTGTGAACCTGCATACCCAAGTGCAGAATATTGGTCATGTGTGCATGTTAGCTGGGGATCTAGGTGTCGCAGTTGTAGAATAAGTGTCACGCTAACTGGGAAACTAGGGGACGCAGTTGCAGGCAAAGACCGATGTTCGTAAGCCAGCTGAGGAATAGGCAGACCTACACAAGTATTAAGCATCATGTATGATTAGGGGCAGTCAGCATGAGTTTGTGAGTGGAAAATCATGTTTCACGAATTTTTTTGCGATTTTTGAAGGTGTAACCAAGAAGACAGTCGAAAGGAGTGCCGTCGACGTTGTCTACTGGGAGTTTAGCGAGACATCTGACAAGGTATCACATGATAATCTGTTGCATGAAGTTAACTACCAAGGGATCCAGTGTGAGTTAGCCAGTTGGATACAAAATTGGTTTTACGACAGAAAAAAAGAATGGTTTTGCAGGGTTGTTTTCCTTAAAACTGGAGGCCAGTGACCAGCGGTGTGCCTCAGGTATCAGTGTTTGGTCCACTGTTATTTGCTATTTAAATAAATGATTTGCATGATAATTCAGGAAGCATGGTTCGTAAGTTTGAAATGAGTTCAAGATTGGAGGCCGAGTGGACAGTGAATAAGGTTATATAGAATTGCAACTGCATCTTAATCAAATTGACTCGTGGGCTGATGAATCACATATGGAGTTTAATATAGATACAAGTGAGGTGATGCATTCTGGTACCAAAAGAGAACATTATGGAAAATCTTATAGGTCTGGCAGCAGTTGTAGGGTGAGGAAATAGCTAACTAGATGACCAATTTCAAAGTCAAAACTGCATATGTTTCTCTTTCAGAGGGTCTATGATACGGATACAGAAAAAGGGTCATGCCTATCGATTGATAGGGGAGGTAGGAGAAAAATTAAAGAAGAAGGGTCTATTCCATAAACCAGCTGGGGAACGCAGATATAGTCATGAATATAGATTGATTGGGGAAGTAGGGACATAGAAGAAAATGTCATTTCTATGAACTAGCTGGGGAACGGAGCCAAAAGGAGGCAGAATCACTCTCATGGATACAGATTAGTTGGGGAAGTAGGAGGCGCAGATACTGTATAAGGGACTTGCAGATAATACAGCTTCAGAACGTGTGTAAACAGTTACAGGGCGAGAGTCATGTAATGAAGCTAGCTGGGGATCCAGCAGGCACATGTTTTGGACAACGATCATACATATCATCTACCTGCGTTACTATACGGCACAGTTACAGAGGAAGGGTCATTTATTTAATCTAGTTGGGAAAGTCAGAGACAGATACAGAAAGAGGGTAGTGTATGTCGGAGAACTTTGCGACACAGTTACAGAATAAAGTGCTGCACACAATTTATATGGAACTAGGCGACACAATTACAGACTAATGTGCCGGCGGACAATTTAACAGACAATGCAGAAGGAAGCCATTCGGCCCATCGACCACCACAAGCCCTCACTTCCACCATATCCCCGTAACACATTAGCTCCTCCTAATCTTTTTGGTCACTAATTATTACATTATCATGGTCAATAAACGTAACCTGCAGCCTTTGGACTGGATTTAAATGGAAAAGGCGACACAAAAGGGAAATACAAGCAATGTACCTGGGGAGCGATCAGACAGGACAGAATAAGGGGCTTGCCTTTCATTCATCGGGGAACTAGAAACTAGGTGACACAATTACAGAATAATGGTTCTGTGTTTAAACTGTCTGGGTTCTAGTGACTTCAGGAATCTGCAATGTTCACATCTCCTTCTGTGAAGAACCTGGCATGGGAAGGGTGTGGAGGTGGGATCAGTCACATTTGAGGAGTATTAATTTTTCCATTAGTGACATCCCAACAATGTGAATTTCATTCAGTACGTGCTCCTGTTTAATAATAGTTATCTTGGGGTCTCTGACATAGCAACCTCGTCCCCTATGACAGATGCTGTAACAATGTCATCCTTCAGCATATTTTTCCTCACTTTATTTTCATTGAGTACAGAAGCATTCTGAATTTACAATGGGCCACATTCCCTCTCACCACTCACCTTTTCCTAATATAGCTGGACACATTTTATTTTCTTGTCAATTGCGAGTTCATTTTAATACTCCATTGTTATGGATTGTATTATCTGTGTTGTCAAGCTTTACAGTTCTGGCCGTCTGGCTGCCTTGTTGCATCCCCAAGATGAATTTCAGGGTGGGGTTCAGGTTTTTCTTCATAATCTGAGTTTATGTAAAGGACAGTATTTATAACGTACACTGTAAACTGTCCGTCTGTAATGCTTTACCCAAATATTTAATATTCATCTTACAGTGACGTGGAGATGCCGGAGCTGGACTGGGGTGAGCACAATGAGATGTCTTACACCACCAGGTTAAAGTCCAACAGGTTTGCTTCGTCCAGAAAATAATGTCCCAATTGTGAAGAGTGCCCACAATGTCCGGACCTGCACATGGATAGCATGTCTAGATGGCCGTAAACACCAAGATAGGAATTCAAAATATTCAACATATGCTCTTACCCTTCCCCAAAATGGCAGTTTTTCCAAATTTAGAGGCGTTTTGATGAGCATTTTTACAGGCAGCGTGTGTGTATTTGCATTCTAAGCACTGCCTTATTCACGACGGAAAGGTTGTCAGCATTAGGTGCACACCAGGCGGAACAGTAGCGAGATTCGCTACTGATCCCTTTAAATTATTCGCCTGGGGATCGTTTTGCTAAAGGCGACATTCATGGAAATAAGGCGCCATACAGGAAAAAACATTTTCCAATGACATCACCAGGAAGCAGACACGCCTGCTCGTGTGATTATAAACGCAACATAACTCCGTGATTAGATAGAGAAGAGATCAACACCAGCATTCTGACCGTGACTCTGCAGACCCCAGCGAAGATGCAGAAAGGTCTGCTCTTGGTGCTCGTACCTCTAGTGCTGACTCAGCACAATGCGACTGGAGCGATCTCCGGTATGAAAGGAAGTAAGAATATGTAAATTGCACCAATGCTAAAACAGCTGGAGTTCATGCTGATTAATTTTAAATCGATTGTATTTTCTTTGAGTGTAATTGTTTGAGTGGTTAAGGGAGTGGATTGTCAGATTCTTAAACAAATTGAAGAATTCAGTCTAAACAATCTCCTTTAGTAATTCCGTGGTGGTTGAGTCATTATCTGAGTGCTTCGTGGCGGTTGTTGGTGTTGGGAGCTGATCCACACAGGCCAACAATGAAAACACAAATGACTGGGCGGGGTCACGTTGCTGTGTCTCAATGAGACCATTGATCCGCATAGAAAACCCGAAAATTGTCCTCATTGCATAATTCACACTTGCTGCTCCCGATCACTAACGTCTGACACAGATTGTGGGAGTGTGGACTGTGTGTGAGGATAGGATCAGGATCTCCTTCTGGCTCTTTCTCCCCACAATTGTACTCAGATGTAGAAATGGGGAATCGAGAGCGAGACTGGAGTTTTCTATGGGATATGCCCCTAGACAGGAGGTACCTTTTCATTATGAGACGTGGGATCGTTACTGGACGAGCAATCCCGAGAAACGGGGCTCCAATTCTACAACGGCAGTCGATGAAATTTGAATCTCTTCAGCTTCATGAAATCATTGCCACTCGTTTTAAAACCCATCGGGTTCACTAATCTCCTGAGCCGCACTCGCCTACCCATGAATGGTCTGGCAAGGCCTCAGAAACTACTAAGTTCAGATGATGGGAAGCAAATGCTGGTCGTGCCAACTATGTCCATATCACACAAAAGAATAAAGAAAAAAGAATAATACCAACGGGTAGAAGGAATAAAATGGATTCGACCAGATGCATTCAACTGGATTAACACTGCCACTTTCATAATAATGTGGGGTGTGAGAATGTGGAATAAATAAACATGACAATGGGGTGAAATGATTCATTGTCAATATCTGGGGCCAGTCTTTGTCTAAATTGGGAGTTGAGTGAATGTTTGTGGGTTGAGTTCACAGTCCAGTGCACGGAGCGCAGCACTGCGGGAATGCTCCACTGTTGTGGTCTGATGTTCCACTCCAGTACATAGAGCTCAGCACTGCGGGAGTGCGGCACCTTTGTGACATGATGTTTCACACCAGTACTTGGACCTCAGCATCGTGGGAACGCTTCACTGTTGTGGGTTAATGTTCCACTCCAGTACATGAAGCTCAGAACGTTGGGGAGTGCTGCACTGCTGTGGGTTAATGTTCCATTCCAGTACATGAAGCTCAGCATTGCGGGAGTGCTGCACTGATGTGGGTTGATGTCCTGCTCTAGTACCTAGAGCACAGCACTGCCAGAGTGCGGCACAGTTGTGAATTGGTCACAGTCTAATACAAGGAGCTCAGCACTGCGGGAGCTCTGCATTGTTTTGGATTGATGTCCCAGTTTAATACATGGATCTCAGCACTTCCAGAGTAATGCACTGTTGTGGGTCGATATCCCACTCCAGTACCTGAAGCTCAGAACTGCGGGAGCGCTGCATTGTTTTGGATTGATGTCCCAGACGAATGCATGGAGCTCAGCACTGTGTGACTGCAGCATTGTTGTGAGTTGACAGTCCACTGCAATGATGAAGCTCAGCACTGCGGAAGTGTCGTGTTCTGGAGGAAGCAGCAAATGGTTACCCTGTCGATCTCTTCCTCGGAGAGGGAATCTATGGGTTATGTTGCGGTTACTCTGTGCGGAGCTGGGGTTCTCGCATTGTTCTGCACCAACATTACTCTCTGCACGAACGTGAACAGAAACTCTGCATCCTTCACATCGATATTTCTATTTTGTGATATATTCTGTGAAACGATTGACCGCACTGTTTTCGGAGCAAACATTGTTGGACCTTGAGTTAACGTTCCCTTTCCCTGAAATTGTTGTGATTCTTTGGGTGCTGCGAACAGGTCTCTGAATATATGTTCCATTCTCTGTGTTCCTGGATATTGGGGGTGGTGTTCTCCATCCTGAACCAACGCATGGAACTTCTCTGCAGTTCAGCGAGAAAGTCAAAAGACCGGAGATTGGGAGTAAGGGTGTAGGAATGATCATGGCAGGAAGTGGGACAGAGGGAGTGAGTGAATCTGCGCAGACTAGCGGGTGGGAGCGAGTCTGTATAGGACAGGAAGTGGAAGGAGGGAATGGTTGCGTATTGGCCAGGGAGTCTGGGAGGGAGGAAGTCTTTAATCATCAGCGAGTTGGAAAGACAGAATCTGTCTATGGCAGGAAATGGGAGATTGGGAGGTCGACAGGGATCGAGGGTCACTTTAAATCATAGAGTGGGAGGGAAATTATTCTGTGCAGGTCAGTGTGTAGGAGGGAGGGGCGGAGTTTGTAGAACACGGTGTGTGGGAGACAGGGCGGGTGTGAGCCTGTACAGGAAAAGGAGTGGGTGGGAGGTAGGGATTGAGATTGTACACAACCAGTAGGTGGAGGAGCTGAGTTTGCCCAGACCAGGAGGTGGAGGGAGTGAGTTTGTACACACCAGGAATGGAGCGAGAGATATATTACAGACCAGGAGGTGGCGGGGGAAGTGAGTTACTACAGATCAGGATGTGGAGGGAGGGAGTGAGTTTTTGCAGACCAGGAGGTGAAGGGAGGGTGATTATACCTTCCAAGAGGTGAAAGAAGGGAGTGAGTTTGTACAGTCAAGGAGGTGGATGGATGTAGTTTGCACAGAACAGGAGCTGGAGGGAGGGAGTTTCTCCAGGCAAGAAGGTGGCGGGAAGGTGTGAGTTTGTACAGGCCAGGAGGTGGAGGGAGAGAACATAGAACATTACAGCGCAGTACAGGCCTTTCGGCCCTCGATGTTGCGCCGACCTGTGAAACCTCTCTAAAGCCCATGACACTATTCCCTCATCTCCATATGCCTATCCAATGACCATTTAAATGCCCTTAGTGTTGGCGAGTCCACTACTGTTGCAGGCAGGGCATTCCAGGCCCATACAACTCTCTGAGTAAAGAACCTACCTCTGACATCTGTCCTATATCTATCTCCCCTCAATTTAAAGCTATGTCCCATCGTGCCAGACATCACCATCCGAGGAAAAAGGCTCTCACTGTCCACCCTATTTGTCCCTCTGATCATCTTGTATGTCTCAATTAAGTCACCTGTTAACCTTCTTCTCTCTAACGAAACCAGCCTCAAGTCCCTCAGAATTCACTCATAAGATCTTCCCTCCCTACCAGGCAACATTCTGGTAAGTCTCCTCTGTACCCTTTCCAATGCTTCCACGTCCTTCCTACAATGCGGCGCCCAGAATTGCACGCAGTACTCCAAATGCGGCCGCCCAGAGACTTGTACAGCTGCAACATGACCTCATGGCTCCGAAACTCAATCCCTCTACCAATAAAAGTTAACACACCGTACGCCTTCTTAACAACCCTCTCAACCTGGGTGGCAACTTTCAGGGATCTATGTACATGGACTCCGAGATCTCTCTGCTCATCCACACTACCAAGAATCTTAACATGAGCCCAGTTCTCTGTCTTCCTTTTATTCCTTCCGAAATGAATCACCTCACAGGTGTCTGCATTAAACTCCATTAGCCACCTCTCATCCCAGCTCTGCAGCTTATCTATGCCCCTCTGTAACTTGTAACATCCTTGCGCACTGTGCAGAACTCCATTGACTTCAGTGTAACCTGCAAATGTACTCACTCATCCTTCTACGCCCTCCTCCAGATCAGTTATAAAAATGACAAATAGCAGTGTCCCCAAAACATATCCTTGTGGTACACACTAGTAACTGGACTCCAGTCTGACCATTTCCCATCAACCACCACACTTTGTCTTCTTCCAGCCAGCCAATTTCTGATTCAAACTGCTAAATCACCCTGAATCCTATGCCTCTGTATTTTCTGCAGTAGCCGACAGTGGGGAACCTTACCAAACGCTTTACTGAAGTCCATATACACCACATCAACTGCTTTACCCTCATCCACCTGTTTGGTCACCTTCTCAAAGAACTCAATGAGGTTTGTGAGGCACGGCCTACGCTTCAGAAAACCGTGTTGACTATCTCTAATCAAATTATTCCTTTCCAGATGATTACACATCCTATCTCTTATAAACCTTTCCAATAATTTGCTCACAACAGAAGTAAGGCTCACTGGTCTATATTTACCTGGGTTGTCTCTACTCCCCTTCTTGAACAAGTGGACACCATTGTCTATCCTCCAGTCTTCTGGCACTATTTTTGTAGGCAAAGATGACTTAAAGATCAAAGCCAAAGGCTCCGCAATCTCATCCCTAGCTTTCCCAGAGAATCCTAGGATAAATCCAATCCGGCCCAGGGGACATATCTATTTTCACACTTTCCAGTATTGCTAAAACCTCCTCTTTATGCACCTCAAGCTCTTCAAGTCTAGTAGCCTGTATATCATTATTCTCCTAGACAAGATTATTTTTCCTCTGTGAAATACGAACTAAAAATATTTATTCAGCACCTCTCCTATCCCCTCGGACTCCACGCAGAACTTCCCACTGCTTTACTTGACTGGCCCTACTCTTGCCCTGGTCATTCTTTTATTCCTGACATATCTATAGAAAGCTTTAGGGTTATCCTTGATCATAACTGCCAAAGGCTTCTCAATTCCCCTCCAGGCTCTTCTTAGATCTCTCTTTAGGTCCTTCCTAGCTAACCTGTAACTCACGAGCGCCCTAACTGAACCTCCACGTCTCATCTTAACATATGTTTGTTTGTGCAGACCAGGAGTTGGAGGGAGTGAGTTTGTGCAGACCAGGATGTGGAGGGAGATAGTGAGTTTGTACAAACAGGAGGTGGAGGGACGGATTGAGTTTTTACAGACCAGGCGTTGGAGGGAGAGGGTGATTCTGTACAGATCAGATAAGGAGGGAAGGAGTGAGGTTGTTCAGAAAAGGAGGTGGAGGGAGTGTGAGTTTGGACAGACCAGGGGGTGGTGGGAGGGAGTGAGTTTGTGCAGACCAGGATGTGGAGGCAGGGAATGAGTTTTTACAGACCAGGAGGTGGAGGGAGTGAGTTTGTGCAGACCAGGATGTGGAGGGAGGGAGTGAGTTTGTACAAACAGGAGGTGGAGGGAGGGATTGAGTTTTTACAGACCAGGCGTTGGAGGGAGAGGGATTTGGTACAGATCAGATATGGAGGGAAGGAGTGAGGTTGTTCAGAAAAGGAGGTGGAGGGAGTGAGTGAGTTTGGACAGACCAGGGGTGGTGAGAGGGAGTGAGTTTGCGCAGACGAGGAGGTAGAGGGAATACGTTTTTACAGACCAGGAGGTGGAGGGAGTGCGTTTGTACAGACAATGAGGTGGAGGAAGTGAGTTTCTAAAGACCAGGAGGCAGAGGGTGATTTTGTACAGACCAGGAGGGCGTGATTTTGTACAGACCAGGAGGTGGAGGAAGTGAGTGATTTTGAACAGACCAGGAGGTGGAAGGAGGGAGTGAGTTTGTACAGACCAGGAGGTGGAGGGAATATATTTTTACAGACCAGCACGTGGAGGGAGTGAGATTATACAGACCAGGAGGTGGAGGGAGGGAGTGAGTTTGTACAGACCGGATGTGGAGGGAAGGAGTGATATTTTACAGACAAGCAGGTGGAGGGAGTTAGTTCGGACAGACCAGAAGTTGGTGGGAGGGATTGCGTTTGTGCAGACCAGTAGGTGGATGGTGCGAGTTTGTACAGACCAGGAGGTGGATGGTGTGAGTTTGTACAGACCAGGAGGTGGAGGGAGTGGGTGAGTTTGTAGAGACCAGGAGGTGGAGTGAGGGAGTGAGTTTGTACAGACCAGGAGGTGGAGGGAGGGAATGAGTTTGTACAGACTGGAGGTGGAGGGAGAGAGTGAGTTTGTACAGACCGGAGGTGGAGGGAGTGGGTTTGTACAGGCCAGGAAGTGGAGGGAGTGAGATTATACAGACCAGAAGGTGGAGGGAGGGAGTGAATTTGTACAGACCGGATGTGGAGGGAAGGAGTGATATATACAGACAAGCAGGTGGAGGGAGGGAGTTAGTTCGCACACACCAGGAGGTGGTGGAAGGGATTGCGTTTGTGCAGACCAGGAGGTGGATGGAGTGAGTTTGCACAGACCAGGAGGTGGAGGGCGTGAGTGAGTTTGCAGAGACCAGGCGGTGGAGGGAGGGATTGAGTTTGTACAGACCAGGAGGTGGAGGGAGAGAGTGACTTTGTACAGACCAGGAGGCGGAGGGAGGGAGTGGGTTTGTACAGACCAGGAGGTGGAGGAAGGGAGAGAGTTTGTACAGACCAGGAGGTGGAGAGAGGGAGTGAGTTTGTACAGACCAGGAGGTGGAGAGAGGGAGTGAGTTTGTACAGACCGGATGTGGAGGGAGTGGGTTTGTACAGGCCAGGAGTTCGAGAGAGTGAATTAGTTTGTGCAGACCAGGAGGTGGATGGTGTGAGTTTGTACGGAACAGGAAGTGGAGGATGTTGTTTTGTACAGACCAGGAGGTGGAGGCAGAGTGCTTTTGTACAGACCGGCTGGTGGAGGGAGTGAGTTTATCCCGACCAGGAGGTGGAGGGTTTACGTTTGTACAGACCGGAAGCTGGAGTGAATGAGTTTGTACAGACCAGGAGGTGGAGTGAGTGAGTGAGTTTGCACAGACCAGGAGGTGGAGGGAGGGAATGGGTTTGTACAGACCGGAGGTGGAGGAAATAAGTGAGATTTTTACAGACCAGGAGGTGGAGTGAGTGATTTTGAACACGCTAGGAGGGGGATGGCGGGAGTTTGTGCAGACCAGGAGGTCAATGGAGGGAGTGAGTTTGTACAGACCAGGAGCTGGAGGGAGTGAGTTTGTGCCAACTAGGAGGTGGCGGATATGAGTTTGTGAAAACCAGGTGGTGGAGAAGGTGAGTTTGTACAGAGTAGGAGGAGGAGGGGTGGAGTGAGTTTGTTCAGACCAGGAGGTGGAGGGAGTGCGTTTGCACTTACCAGGAGGTGGCGGAAAAGTGATTTTGTGCAGACCAGGAGGGGAGGGAGTGAGTCTGTACAGACCTGGAGTTGGAGAGAGGTAGTGAGTTTCTACAGACCTGGAGGTGGAGAGGCGGAGTAAGTTTATGCAAGTCTTGGAGTGGGAAGCTGTGAACTGTGGAATATTATTATATACAATAAAGCTATGTTTGCTGCGTTGTGCCACGTTTGTCCCTGTGACGGTGACAGATTGTGCTTTATGTTTTCTCATTGTTCTCCATCAGGCTGAATAACTCCTAATTAATTCCTTCATCATGTTTTCTTTTAATTTTAGAGGGTTATTTTCCAAATAGTTGTCCGAAACTCCTGGCCAGAAACAGTGATGTGCCAATCACTGAGAAGACGGCACCTGATGTTTTCCCTTCCCGACACGATGATGGGCCAAAATCATATTGAAGGTAAAGCTGAAAGATCCAGTGTGGGACGACCTTCAACCGAGATCTCCATGTCCTCACTCAATGGAATCTTCTTTCCTGGAAAATAGGCTAATTGATTACTTCACTCCTCTGACACCTGACCTTGTATTACCGCTGCCTGGGTAATGGCCTGAAATCAGAAATAAAACTTATTGCATTGATCACTGCTTCAAGTCTTGTTAACCCTAAGGATCAGGCTGTCTGTAGCGATGGTTTCCGATTTAGTAGAATTCACAGTGCAGAAGGAGGCCATTTGGCCCATCGAGTCTGCAGCAGTACTTGGAAAGAGCACCCAACCCAAGCCCACACCTTCCGCCTGTCCCCAAAACCCAGCCCAACACTAAGGGCAATTTAGCATGCCCAATCGACCGAACCGTCACATCGTTGGACTGTGGGAGGAAACCAGAGCACTCGGAGGAAACCCACCCGCACACAGCGAGAACATGCAAACTCCGCACATACAGTGACCGAAGCCAGGAATCAACCTGTGACCCTGGCGCTGTCAAGCAATTGTGCTAACCACTATGCCACTGTACTGCCCTAATTTGAACAGAACCTTGGCACAGATGTGTTCATTCCAGATAAAGGGAAGGGGAGGTCAGTACAAATGGTCCGAGATAAGATGGGGGGGGGGGGGGGGGGGCGACAATATCAGCTCCTGACCATTCACATGTATGGATGTCTCACAAATACTGAGCTATGGAGAACGAGCTGGGGGTCTGGAAGTGATAGGAGGTAATCGTGGAAATGGTCCGGGAGCTCGGCAATTGTGTCGGAAAATAGAGAATCGAATTAATGGGTGGGTAAGAGGATGGTAAAGTGATTCAGAGGCTGAAAACAATTCACGGGATGGTGCAGGAGATCACAGTGTGGAGAAAGTATTAGTGGGTGCTGAGGATTTATTTCATTTTTCACAGCACGCAGATGTTTTCAGAACACCACAAAAGGTTTCCGGGCATTGTTAACGGTTTCTAGGCGCCGTGACCTTTCTCAAGGTGCCATGGAGATGCTCAGGACATCGTGAATTGTGTCTAGACGCCATGGAGCGCTTCAGAACACGGGACGGGTTTCTAGCCGCCATGAAGTGGTGGAAGACACCGTGAAGGGTCTCTTGGCGTCATGTAGGGGTTCAGGGCACCGTGAAGGGACTCGGCACCATGGAGGGGTTCAGGGCACCGTGAAGGGACTCGGCACAATGGAGGGGTTCAGGGCACCGTGAAGGGACTCGGCACCATGGGGGGGGGGGTTCAGGGCACCGTGAAGGGACTCGGCACCATGGGGGGTTCAGGGTACCGTGAAGGGACTCGGCACCATGGAGGGGTTCAGGACACCGTGAAGGGACTCGGCACCATGGAGGGGTTCAGGACACCGTGAAGGGACTCGGCACCATGGAGGGGTTCAGGACACCGTGAAGGGACTCGGCACCATGGAGGGGTTCAGGACACCGTGAAGGGACTCGGCAACACGGAGGGGTTCAGGACACCGTGAAGGGACTCGGCACCATGGAGGGGTTCAGGACACCGTGAAGGGACTCGGCATCATGGAGGGGTTCAGGGCACCGTGAAGGGACTCGGCACCATGGAGGGGTTCAGGGCACCGTGAAGGGACTCGGCACCATGGAGGGGTTCAGGGCACCGTGAAGGGACTCGGCACCATGGGGGGGGGGGTTCAGGGCACCGTGAAGGGACTCGGCACCATGGGGGGGGGGTTCAGGGCACCGTGAAGGGACGGCACCATGGAGGGGTTCAGGACACCGTGAAGGGACTCGGCACCATGGAGGGGTTCAGGACACCGTGAAGGGACTCGGTACCATGGAGGGGTTCAGGACACCCTGAAGGGACTCGGCAACATGGAGGGGTTCAGGGCACCGTGAAGGGACTCGGCACCATGGAGGGGTTCAGGGCACCGTGAAGGGACTCGGCACCATGGGGAGGGGGGGGGGGTTCAGGGCACCGTGAAGGGACTCGGCACCATGGGGGGTTCAGGGTACCGTGAAGGGACTCGGCACCATGGAGGGGTTCAGGACACCGTGAAGGGACTCGGCACCATGGAGAGGTTCAGGACACCGTGAAGGGACTCGGCACCATGGAGGGGTTCAGGACACCGTGAAGGGGCTCGGCACCATGGAGGGGTTCAGGGCACCGTGAAGGGACTCGGCACCATGGAGGGGTTCAGGACACCCTGAAGGGACTCGGCACCATGGAGGGGTTGGGGACACCGTGAAGGGACTCGGCACCATGGAGAGGTTCAGGACACCGTGAAGGGACTCAGCACCATGGAGGGGTTCAGGGCACCGTGAAGGGACTCGGCACCATGGGGAGGGGGGGGGGGTTCAGGGCACCGTGAAGGGACTCGGCACCATGGGGGGTTCAGGGTACCGTGAAAGGACTCGGCACCATGGAGGGGTTCAGGGCACCGTGAAGGGACTCGGCACCATGGGGGGGGGGTTCAGGGCACCGTGAAGGGACTCGGCACCATGGGGGGTTCAGGGTACCGTGAAGGGACTCGGCACCATGGGGGGGGGGTTCAGGGCACCGTGAAGGGACTCGGCACCATGGGGGGTTCAGGGTACCGTGAAGGGACTCGGCACCATGGAGGGGTTCAGGGCACCGTGAAGGGACTCGGTACCATGGAGGGGTTCAGGACACCCTGAAGGGACTCGGCACCATGGAGGGGTTCAGGACACCCTGAAGGGACTCGGCACCATGGAGGGGTTGGGGACACCGTGAAGGGACTCGGCACCATGGAGGGGTTCAGGACACCGTGAAGGGACTCGGCATCATGGAGGGGTTCAGGGCACCGTGAAGGGACTCGGCACCATGGAGGGGTTCAGGGCACCGTGAAGGGACTCGGCACCATGGGGAGGGGGGGGGTTCAGGGCACCGTGAAGGGACTCGGCACCATGGGGGGTTCAGGGTACCGTGAAGGGACTCGGCACCATGGAGGGGTTCAGGGCACCGTGAAGGGACTCGGCACCATGGGGAGGGGGGGGGGGTTCAGGGCACCGTGAAGGGACTCGGCACCATGGGGGGTTCAGGGTACCGTGAAGGGACTCGGCACCATGGAGGGGTTCAGGGCACCGTGAAGGGACTCGGCACCATGGAGGGGTTCAGGACACCGTGAAGGGACTCGGCACCATGGAGGGGTTCAGGACACCGTGAAGGGACTCGGCACCATGGAGGGCTTCAGGACACCGTGAACGGACTTGGCACCATGGAGGGGTTCAGGACACCGTGAAGGGACTCGGCAACATGGAGGGGTTCAGGGCACCGTGAAGGGACTCGGCACCATGGAGGGGTTCAGGACACCGTGAAGGGACTCGGCAACATGGAGGGGTTCAGGGCACCGTGAAGGGACTCGGCACCATGGAGGGGTTCAGGACACCGTGACGGGTTTCTTGGCGCCATGGAGGGGTTCCGGGCACCGTGAAGGTTCTCCAGGCGCCATGGGGGGTTCAGGGCACCGTGAAGGTTCTCCAGGCGCCATGGGTGGTTCAGGGCACCGTGAAGAGTGTCTAGTCGCCATGATGGGATTCCGAACACCGTGCGGGGTTGTAGGTTACCGCGAAAGGTATAAGAGGACGGAATGGTTTTCGCGGACGGAACGACATTCGCTCTGGAGTGGAAGGGGTTTTATACGTCACAGGTGGATTAATATAGCCACAAGATACTTTGAACGGTTGGAGGGAACAGAATAGTGAGGGGAAGTTCCAGTGAGTGCTGATGGTGTGTCAGTGGATAGGAAAGCGGCGGTGACAGGGCTCAAGGGAACTTAAATCATGTCAATGGGTGGGGAGGGAATGAGGGGCTAAGGAAGATTATCAGTGTGTTTAGAAAGGATTGGGAGAGATGGGAATGACGGTCACTGGGTGCGGAAGGCAAATAGAGGATGGGGACGAGATTCGGTTAGTGACAAAATGGATCATGAATAGGTGTAGAGAGGAGGGGGTGACGTAGTGGTATTTTCATTGGACTAGTTAACCAAAGACTCAGAGACACTAAGTAATGCTCTGGGAGCGCAGGTTCAAGTCCCACCATGGCAGATTGTGAAATTGGAATTAATTGAAAGACTGATGGAGACCATGAAACAATTGTCTCTTGTGGTAAAAACCCATCTGGTACCTAAATGTCCTTTCGGGAGGAAATCTCCCGTCTTTACCTGTTCTGGCCGACATGTGACTTCAGACCCACAGCAATGTTGTTGACTATGAACTGCTCCAACATTTATGATTTGCTACAACGCCCACATCCCATGAACAAATTTGAAAAAAATACCTTTGAATGAGTGTCCTACATGAAGTGGAGTCCAACATTAAAAAAATATGCCTTTTAAAAATAGGTTATTTAAGCAGTGTCCTGAATTTCACAGATACTATTTAAGCCATCTACAATATTAAATATCAACTACTTAAACAATGTGAGGTCATGTAAACATTGTCACACATTAAATAGACCAATTAAACAGTTTCCGCCTTAAACTGCGTCTATTTAAATACAGTCCGACATGAAAAACAGATTATTGAAAAAGTGTCCTCTACTCAGCAAAGAGAACTAAAATAGTGTCCTGGACCTACATTAAACGGAGAACATTTAAATTGTGACATCGAGTCAACACAGATTATTTAAAATTAAATGAAAATCGCTTCTTGTCACGAGTAGGCTTCAATGAAGTTACTGTGAAAAGCCGTTAGTCGCCACATTCCGGGGAGGCTGGTACAGGAATCGAACCGTGCTGCTGGCCTGCTTGGTCTGCTTTAAAGGCCAGCAATTTATCCCAGTGAGCTAAACCAGCCCCTTAGGACCCAAAAGAGTCCTTCGTGAAAGAGCCGATATAAATAGTGCTGTCCCCGAAAAAATGGCCATTTAACCAGTTTCTTATATTAAAAGGGACCATTTGAACAGTATACACACAAGAAAACAAAGATTATTAAAACAATGTACGACATTAAACAAGGACCATTTCAACCATTTTCGTAATTAATAGGAGGCTAGAAAATGACCCCTCCCTCAAAAGAGAACATTTAGAGGGCAGCACGGTGGCGCAGTGGGTCAGCACGTGGCCTCGGCGCCGAGGTCCCAGGTTCGATCCCGGCTCTGGAGTCCGTGTGGAGTTTACACATTTTCCCCGTGTTTGCGTGGGTTTCGCCCCCACAATCCTAAAATATGCTAGCTAGGTGGATTGGCCGCACTAAATTGCCCCTTAATTGTAAAAAATGAATTGGGTACTCTAAATGTATAAAAAAACCCAGAATATTTATTCATAGAATCATAGAATTTCAGTGGAGGTACCTTGAAAGACATGGATACACTTCCATTCAAGAACAAGATCTTGCTCAGGACTGATGTAAAACCTTTGGTACATCCTCCTCGGTGAATTCCTGCTCCACACAGAGAAATACAATTGGGAAGGCTAAAAAAACAAGGAATAATTTCAAGAGTCACTGAACCGACTGCCTGGCTCAGTTCTATCGCTTGCGTGAAGAAACCGTCAGCTGATCTTCGGATACGTATAGACCCCAAGGACCTCAACAAGATCATCATGAGCGAACACTACCCCCTTCCAAAACGAGAGGCCATCACCAGCGAGGTGGCAAATACGCATGTTCGTAGTCGAAGATACTCTTTTTCAATTTGAGAATATCGTCATTCTGTTGGTGTCATCGTAATATAATAGATGCATTTGCAACATGAACGCAAGATGAACTATCATTTTTCTGCAACAGTGTTGCTCCTATTTTCTCCTGAATCGCATCAGTCGAATTTCCGTCATCATCTTTGAATGAAAAGATGCTAACATAGGTGCAGTCGTTAATTGCGATTTTAAGTCAAGCCACTCTGTTTGATGACCACTTGTCCATTCGAAAAAGGTGGAATTTATGATCGAGTATCTAAGAGCTGTTGTCCTGGTTGATAGAAAAAGTCTGAATTTGCCTAAGAAGTTGACAACGCCTGCAAATCGGAGAACTGCTAAACTCGCAGGAGTTCAACGCAGGGGTGGAATTCGTCAGCGTAGGTGCTGGTAACAAGAATAGGAATTCGTCTGTGCAGCGGCTTTTCACAGGCAGGGGGAGTAGTCAGGGTAGGGACTGTCCACTGGCAGGGGAATTAGTCAGGGTGGGGGCTGTTCACTGGCAGGGGGATTAATCAGGGTGGGGCTGTTCACTGGCAGGGGGAGTAGTCAGGGTAGGGACTGTCCACTGGCAGGGGAATTAGTCAGGGTGGGGGCTGTTCACTGGCAGGGGGATTAATCAGGGTGGGGCTGTTCACTGGCAGGGGGAGTAGTCAGGGTAGGGACTGTCCACTGGCAGGGGAATTAGTCAGGGTGGGGGCTTTTCACTGGCAGGGGGAGTAGTCACGGTAGGAACTGTCCACTGGCAGGGGAATTAGTCAGGGTAGGGACTGTCCACTGGCAGGGGGATTAGTCAGGGTGGTGGCTTTTCACTGGCAGGGGGATTAGTCAGGGTGGGGGCTGTTCACTGGCAGGGGACTTAGTCAGGGTGGTGGCTTTTCACTGGAAGGGGGAGTAGTCAGGGTAGGAACTGTCCACTGGCAGGGGAATTAGTCAGGGTAGGAACTGTCCACTGGCAGGGGAATTAGTCAGGGTGGGGGCTGTTCACTGGCAGGGGGATTAATCAGGGTGGGGCTGTTCACTGGCAGGGGGATTAGTCAGGGTGGGGGCTGTTCACAGGGAGGGGGGATTAGTCAGGGTAGGGGCTGTTCACAGGGAGGGAGGATTAGTCAGGGTGGGGGCTATTCACTGGCAGGGGAATTAGTCAGGGTAGGGGCTGTTCACAGGGAGGGGAATTAGTCAGGGTAGGGGCTGTTCACAGAGAGGGGAATTAGTCAGGGTAGGGGCTGTTCACAGTGAGGGGGAATTAGTCAGGGTAGGGGCTGTTCACAGGGAGGGGAATTAGTCAGGGTAGGGGCTGTTCACAGAGAGGGGAATTAGTCAGGGTAGGGGCTGTTCACAGGGAGGGGGGTTAGTCAGGGTAGGGGCTGTTCACAGGGAGGGGGAATTAGTCAGGGTAGGGGCTGTTCACAGGGAGGGGAATTAGTCAGGGTAGGGGCTGTTCACAGAGAGGGGAATTAGTCAGGGTAGGGGCTGTTCACAGGGAGGGGGGTTAGTCAGGGTGGGGGCTGTTCACAGAGAGGGGGGTTAGTCAGGGTGAGGGCTGTTCACTGGCAGGGGAATTGGTCAGGTACTGGTCCCTGGCAGGGGAATTAGTCAGGATAGGGGCTGTACACAGGGAGGGGGGATTAGTCAGGGTAGGGGCTGTTCACAGGGAGGGGGGATTAGTCAGGTTAGGGGCTGTTCACTGGCAGGGGGAATTAGTCAGGATAGGGGCTGTTCACAGGGAGGGGGAATTAGTCAGGGTAGGGGCTGTTCACAGAGAGGGGGGTTAGTCAGGGCAGGGACTGTTCACAGGGAGGGGGGATTTGTCAGGGTAGCGGCTGTTCACAGGGAGGGGGGATTAGTCAGGGTGGGGGCTGTTCACAGGGAGGGGGAATTAGTCAGTGTGGGGGCTGTTCACAGGGAGGGGGGTTAGTCAGGGTAGGGGCTGTTCACAGGGAGAGGGGATTAGTCAGGGTGGGGGCTGTTCACAGGGAGGGGGATTAGTCAGGGTGGGGGCTGTTCACAGACAGGGGAATTAGTCAGTGTAGGGGCTGTTCACAGGGAGAGGGGATTAGTCAGGGTGGGGGCCGTTCACAGACAGGGGAATTAGTCAGGGTGGGGGCTATTCACAGGGAGGGGGAATTAGTCAGGGTGGGGGCTGTTCACAGGGAGGGGGTATTAGTCAGGGTAGGGGCTGTACACAGGGAGGGGGATTAGTCAGTGTGGGGCTGTTCACAGGGAGGGGAATTATTCAGGGTGGGGGCTGTTCACTGGCAGGGGAATTAGTCAGGGTAGGTGGCTGTTCACTGGCAGGGGAATTAGTCAGGGTAGGAGCTGTTCACTGGCAGGGGAATTAGTCAGGGTGGGGGCTGTTCACAGAGAGGGGAATTAGTCAGGGTGGGGCTGTTCACTGGCAGGGGGATTAGTCAGGGTAGGGGCTGTTCACAGGGAGGGGGATTAGTCAGGGTAGGGGCTGTTCACAGGGAGGGGGATTAGTCAGGGTAGGGGCTGTTCACAGGGAGGGGGATTAGTCAGGGTAGGGGCTGTTCACAGGGAGGGGGATTGGTCAGGGTTGGGGCTGTTCACAGGGAGGGGGATTAGTCAGAGTAGGGGCTGTTCATAGGGAGGGGGATTAGTCAGGGTTGGGGCTGTTCACAGGGAGGGGGATTAGTCAGGGTGGCGGCTGTTCACTGGCTGGGGGATTAGTCAGGGTGGGGGCTGTTCACAGAGAGGGGATTAGTCAGGGTGGGGGCTGTTCACAGGGAGGGGGGTTAGTCAGGGTGGGGGCTGTTCACAGGGAAGGGGAATTAGTCAGGGTAGGGGCTGTTCACTGGCTGGGGAATTAGCCAGGGTGGGGGCTGTTCAGAGGCAGGGGGATTAGTCAGGGTGGGGCTGTTCACAGGGAGGGGTGTTATTCAGGGTAGGGGCTGACCACAGGGAGGGGGAATTAGTCAGGGTAGGGGCTGTTCACAGGGAGGGGGTGGTTACTCAGGGTCGGGGCTGTTCACAGGGAGGGGGGATTAGTCAGTGTGGGGGCTGTTCTCAGGGAGGGGGGATTAGTCAGGGTAGGGGCTGTTCACGGGCAGGGGGAATTAGTCAGGGTAGGGGCTGTCCACAGGGAGTGGGGATTAGTCAGGGTAGGGCTGTTCACAGGGAGGGGGGGTTAGTCAGGGTAGGTGCTGTTCACTGGCAGGGGAATTAGTCAGGGTAGGGGCTGTTCACAGAGAGGGGAATTAGTCAGGGTTGGGGCTGTTCACTGGCAGGGGAATTAGTCAGGGTGGGGGCTGTTCACAGAGAGGGGAATTAATCAGGGTAGGGGCTGTTCACAGGGAGGGGGATTAGTCAGGGTAGGGGCTGTTCACAGGGAGGGGGATTAGTCAGGGTTGGGGCTGTTCACTGGCAGGGGAATTAGTCAGGGTAGCGGCTGTTCACTGGCAGGGGAATTAATCAGGGTAGCGGCTGTTCACTGGCAGGGGAATTAGTCAGGGTGGGGGCTGTTCACTGGTAGGGGAATTAGTCAGGGTGGGGGCTGTTCACATGCAGGGGGAATTAGTCAGTGCAGGGGCTGTTCGCAGTGGATGGGAATTAGTCATCGGATGGTACGTTCACAGGCAGGAGGAATTAACTCTGTTCTGGGCTGTTCACACGGAGGGGGCATTAACCGCCATCGTGGTCAATTAGACAGTGTACGCGCTGGTAACTGGGAAGCAGGATTAGTCATGGCACCGAGTAGTCACAGACAGGGGGAATTAGTCAGTCAGGGATCCGTCACAGTGAAAACGATATTAGTCATGGTATTGTCTGCAATCAGTGATCATAGAATAAATACACAGTGTAGAAGGAGGTCATATGGCGCATGGAGTCTCCGCCGGCCCTTCTCCAGAGCACCCTACTTACGCTCAGACCTCCACCATATTCGCGGAACCCAGGTATCCACCTAAACGACATGGGAATAAAAAAGGATGAGGTCCTAAAAGCAGAATGCAGGGAATTAGGATGGAAGTTAAGAAATAGGACCTCAAAAGTAGTGATATCTGCATTACCACCGGTGCCACGTGCTAATCAGAGTAGAAACAACAGGAGAAACAGGATGCATACGTGGCTGGCGAGATGGTATCAGGGTGATGGCTTCAGATTTCTGGGATAATGGGACTGGTTTGGGGGGCGGTGGGACCTGCACAAACTGGATGTGTTGTACCTGTGCAGGACTGCGACTGATATCCGAGGGGGCTAATTGCTAGAGTGGTTGGAGAGGGATTTAGCAAATATTGTCAGGGGGATTGGAAGCTATTCAAGGAGACAGAGAAAAAGGGAGCACGGAAAGAAGCAAAAGGTTGAATAGTGAAGAAGAAAAGTGATAGGTGAAGAAACCGAGGGCAAAATTCCACCAGGGCAGCACAGAAAAATATTGGGAGCAAGAAAAACTTTGTAAAAAAGGACCAACTTCAAGTCGCTGTACCTTAATGCACGGAACATTTGCCATGAAATGAAAATGAAAAAATGAAAATCGGTACAAGTAGGCTTCAAATGAAGTTACTGTGCCAAGCCTCCAGTCGCCACATTTCGAATGATACCGGAATCGAACCGTGCCGCCGGTCTGCCTTGGTCTGCTTTCAAAGCCAGCGTTTTAGCCCTGTGCTAAACAACCACTGTTTTCAATTGGATTAACTAACCACACACATAGAAATCAATGGATATGACATCATTGGCATTATGGAGACATGGTTGCAGGGGGAACAGGGATGGGAACTGAATGTCCCAGTGTTTTCAGTATTTAGGAAGGACAGGAATAAAAGAAAAGATGGTGGCGTGCCGCTGCTGGTTAAAGATGAAATTAACACAGTTGTGCGAAAGTATATTAGCTCTGACAATGTGGAATCTGTATGGGTACAGTTGAGAAATACTAAGCTTCAAAAGATATTAGTGGCAGGGGGATGGGAACCTATTAAAAAGGAGACAGAGAATGAGGGAGCAAGGACAAAAGCAAAAGGCAGAAAGGTGAAGAAGAAAAGTAATTGGTGGAGAAACCAAGTGCAAAATTCAAACAGGGCAGTAGCGAAAAATATTGGGAGCAAGAAAGACAGTGGTGAGATTGGAATGGTAATAAACAAGAACTTACAAATGCATGTAACAAGGGAATATCTGTGATCATGGATGATTTTAATCCTCACATAGATTGGGCAAATCAAATAAGCCACAATGCCGGAGAGAGGGAATTACTGGAGTGTATACGGGATGGTTTCCTTGACCAATATATGGAGGAACCAACTAGAGAGCAGGCCATCTTTGACTGGGTACTGTGTAATGAGAAGGGAGCCATTGGCAATCTGGCTGTTCGAGACTCTTTGGGGTTGAGAGACCATAACATGATTGAATGTTTTATCAAGATGGAGAGTGAAGATGTTGGCTCGGAGACTAGGGGGCTGAATCTTGACAAAGGGAACTATGAAGATATGAGGCGTGAGGGAGAGAGGTTGGGAGAGTTACTTAAAAGAATGGAAGTGGATAGACCATGGCAAACATTCAATGAACACATAGGGGGACTACAGAAACTGTTCATTACTGTCTGGCACAAAACCAAAGGCGGTAAGCAGGCCAATCCATGGCTTACAGAGGAAATTAGAAATAGTACCCGATACAAGGAAGACGCATACTGCTTGGCCAAGAAATTAGTCTGTTGTTTGGGAGCAGTTTAGAATTCAGCAAAGAAGGACAGAGGGATTTATTAAAAAGCGGAAAGGTCAGTACGAATGGAAACTTGCAGCGAGCATGAGGACTGACACTAAGAGTTACTATATATATGTGACGAGGAAGAGATTGGTAAAAAGAAACATGGGCCCCCGACAGACAGAAACAATGGAATACATAATAAATGACAAAGAAATGGCTGAGCAATTGAATACATGTTCTGGTTCTGTCTTCGCAAAAGAGAACAAAAATCAGTCACCAGAAACTTTGGAGAATGAAAGGTTTAGTGAGAGGGAAGCAGTGCGGGAGATCGACATTAGAAGATATATGGTGCTGGGAACATTGATGGTAGTAAAGGCGGATAAATCACCAGGGCCTGAGAACCTGCAACCCAGAGTGGTTAAGGAGGTGGCTCAGGAAATTGTGGATGCATTGTTCGTCAAGTTCCCTGATTCTATGGAGTCTGGAACTGTTCCTGCAGATTGCAGGGTAGCTCAGACTCTCTGATATTAAAAAAGGGAGGTAGAGAGAATGCAGGGAATTATACATCAGTAAACCAAATATCGGTATTGGGGAATCCATTATCAAGCACTTTATAGCGGAACAGCATGGATGTATGAATGGAAATTCATGCTTAACAAATCTGTTGGACTTCTTTGAAGATGTAACCAGTACAGTTGACAAGGAGGATCTAGTCGATGTGGAATATTTGTACTTTAAAAGGCGTCTGACAAAGTTCCGCATCAGAGATTATTGTGCAAACGTAAAGTGCATGGGATTGGAGGAAATGTGTTGAAGTAGATGGAAAACTGGTTGGCAAGAGGAAACAAAGAAAAGGGATTAATGGGTCATTTTCAAATTGGCAGGCAGTAACTCGTAGGGTACCAGAGGTGTCGGTGCGGGGACGCCAGCTATTCACAATATCTATTAATTATTTGGATGAGGGAATAGAATGTAACATCTCAAAGTGTTGAGATGATAACAAGTTATATGGGAGGGTGAATTGTGACGAGGATGCAGGGATCCTACAGAATGATCTGGACAAGTTGGCCGACTGAGCAAATCAATGGCAAATGTCGTATAATTTCGATAATTGTGAGGTTATTCACGTTAGAAGCAAAAACAGGGAGTCAAATTACAACCTGAATGGTTGTAAATTGGGAGAGGGGAGTGTACAGCGGGCTGTTGGTGCCTTTGCGCACCATTCGCTGAAGGTAATCATACAGGCGGTAAAAAGGCTAATGGTATGTTGGCCTTCATTTTAATAGGTTTCGAGTGTAGAAACAGGGATGTGTTGCTGCAATTCTACAGGGCCTTGATGAAGCCACTCAGAGTATTCTGAGCAGTTTTCGTCTCCTCCTTTGAGGAAGGATGTTCTTGCTCTCGAGGGAGTGCAGCGATTGTTTACCAGACTGATTCCAGGGATGGCGGGACTGTCATATGAGGAGAGATTGAATAGATTGGGATTGTTCTGGCTGGAGTTCAGAAGAATGAGGGGGTATCTCATAGAGACTTTTGAAATTCTAACAAGAGCAGACAGAGTAGATGCAGGGAAGATGTTACCAGTGATGAGTGTGTCCAGAACGAAGGGGTTACAGTCTGAGGATTCAGGGTAAACAATTTCGGACAGAGATAAGGAGACATTTCTTCATACAAAGAGTGGTGAACCTGTGGAATTCATTACCACAGGAAGTAGTTGATGTTAAATCTTTGAATATATTCAAGAGGCGGCTGGATTTAGCACTTGGGAGAATGGGATCAAAGGTTATGGCGAGAAAGCAGGATTAGTCTATTGAGTTGGATGATCAGCAATGATCGTGATGAATGGCGGAGCGGGCTCGAACATCCAAAACACCTCCTCCTGCTCCTATCTTCTCTTTAACGATGTATCTATGTATGTAACAATTTTGTGTTTAGGGAGGTTTCTTGAAGGGGTCAAATTTAAGTGTGAGCCGCGTTTTGGAGATCCTGCTCACCACACGCACATTTTCTGTTTCTTTCCCAAGCTGCTGATTTTTTCCCGCAGCATATCGGCACTCCTGAAGGTTGAGTTGAAAACGTGCCTATGTTGTGTGTGTCGTGTGAGACTAGCTGGTGTTGAGGACGGGGCGGGTTAATGCATTGATAATCGTTTCGCTGCTGGTCCGGTGATGGATGTGGTTAACCTTGAGACAAGTGACGCCAGCCAGTGACGCACTCTGGCTGAGTGGTTGAATGCATTTCCTATACCTGGAGAAGGTCAGGTTCACGGGGAGTGGGTATATAGTGGCCTGTTATTCTGCACTTTAAAGGTCTGGTCACTGCTATCTATGTGTGGCAGAGACTGGCATTGTTTCTTGCTTCATGGCATATTTCAGCAATTGGGGTTCATGTTACTGCTTGTAAAATTTGATAGGTGCAGCACTATTGTGTTGTGTTGCACATTTTTCGATATGAATTTGTTTTCATTTCAGTGACATTAATTAAAAAGAAAGATATTTGGCACTGAAATCTTGCCAGTTTCAAAACGTTGCCACAGAAAATAGGAAATTGGAGTGGGTTTACCTGTTTTCCTTTTTCTCATCAAAATGGAAAGGTTCATCTTCTACCACATTTACATTATTTTCAGAACTGTTCGATGGTCCGCGATCACAATCTGAAACATTCTCCCTGATCGAGCAAATATGTAAACTAACAGTTCTGCAATTATTCGCAAATAATTTGCCAGATTTGTGGAAGAGAGATATTACTTTACCAATAAATCTGCTCATTAAGTGAATTCGTAAGCTACATATAATTTCACACTGGTCAAAATTCATATCTGAATCCACTAGAAGGCAACATAATTTTGAATAAAACCTCTTTATGATGGTTCACAGCTTTTTTGTCTGGATAACTTAAATCGATCAGAAACACATTTTCAGGGGTGGCACGCGGCACACTGGTTAGCACTGCAGCATAGGGTGCTGAGGACTCGGTTTCGAATCCCGGCCGTGGGTCACTGTCCGTCTGTAGTTTGCACATTCTCCCCGTGTCTACCTGGGTTTCACTTCCACACACCAAAGATGTGCAGCGGAGGTGGATTGTCTACCCTAAATTTCCCCTTGGAAAAAATAATAATTGGGTACTGTTTATTTTCGAAAAAGAAACACATTTTCGAGTAAAGACAGAGGTTTTACAACTAATGAAATGCGTACAAATGTGAGCGACACTCATTGAGCTCCGCGAGATGCTCTGTTGGAACCTCTCCCTGATACACTCCATGCAGAGTGTGATGTTTTGATTCTGGAGGGTCTCCTGGCAATCTGCCATTCCATATACCGGCTACAGGAGGTAGTGCTTGTTGGGGTTTCTGCGCTGCTGCTCATTATCCAGGTTTAAATGAACTTGTTGGTTCGTAACGACAATAGATATGTCACTGATGACAAATTAACAAATTGGTGCATGCTTAAATAAGTTATTCCATGGATATTTATTTTATCTAATGGGACAATGCAACTAAATCCGGGCTACTGGTTTGACTGAGATTGGGATTAATGCGAACTCCGCCGGCAGAACACATAATTGAAAGTGTAATGCCTTCTGACCGGAAGCTACCACACGCAACATCATTGCACGGCAGACGGTCCCTGACTTGTTGGACATTACAGACATGGATACCTGGATCAAATACTGTTCCAGGGGAAATGAGTGACGAAACGTGGAACGTTGAAAACTTGACTGGAGATTTTGTCATTTGTACCATTCAAACTTTGTATACCCGGACCATGTTGGGATCGGAATTCCTGTGAACCGCATAACTAGGGGAGATGTGAGGATTTAAAACGAAACAATGGTGGCAACCCATCGAATTTTGGATGAGGCGGTAAATCAGAGACCAGGCAAGAGGGAGGGAGGTATTGTTGGGAGAAATCAAACACTGACCGTGAAAACAAGGCATTGGGAGGTCCAATTAGCAGGAGGGACTACAGTTTGTGAAGAAGAATAAAACAATGAAAATAAAAGATCAGCAACTGAATGGACCGAAGATGTGAAATAAAGCAGATGAATTGAGAGCGGACTGGCAATACAGAATCAACATTCGATAGCCATTATGGAGAAATGGTGGGAAGAGGGCAATGATTTTGCCCTGAGTATTGAAGAGTGAAGGATGGTTTGGCTGTAAATAAAGGGGGAATAAGGCGAAGGATTGGTTTTCTCGTTACTGATGATATCACCAGCGAAGAGAGCCTTGTTTAGCACACCGGGCTAAATAGCTAGCTTGTAATGCAGAACAATCCTGCAGCGTGGATTCAATTCACATACCGGACTCTCCGAACAGGCGCCGGAATATGGCTTTTTGGCTTTTCGCAGTAACTTATTTGATGCCCACATGTGACAATAAGCTATTATTATTGGAGAGTGATGATCTAAGTTCAGAAGACCAAGAAATGAAAATGGTTTGTTGGGAGATGAGAAGTGATTCAGGCAATGATTCAGTTGGGGGTTTCATATACGACGTCCCCAATTAATAACCACAGTGTCGAATGCAGCATAAGGTAAAAGAGAATTGAAGCTTATGGGAAAGACAGCGATAATCATGGAGACAGAAACTTGTATTCAACATTCAGAATCGTATAGGCAGACTTAAAAAAACGGTTTATTGAAAATCTTCGTTACAGATGCTTTGAATATTATATTCTGAATCCAACTGGAGTGCGCGCTCTGCTGGACCTGGAACTGGCATTAGTCAGAAATAATTAAACATCTCACAGTGAAAGTGGCAACTCGGTAGCAGCGAACATTTTTTGATGCAATTTTATCTTTATTGTGAGGGGAAGAAAATTGTTTGAGGCTACGTTTTGAAATTTAAATGAGAGGAGTTGTGAGGGTTTGAATGCGAAGCTGGTTAAAATGAATGGGAAAATTAGTGTAATGGATAAGTCAGAGAAATTTTTGTGCCACACGTTTAGGGGGATTTCTGAATGAATAGAGTAGCCCCACCATGACAAGGCAGAAAAACAATCAGCAGAAAGATACAACATCCAGTTTAACTTAATGGGTTATATGGGGCATCACGGTGGCGCGGTGGTTAAAAATGCTGAATTTGTGGTGTTTGTACATTCCCCGCGTGTCTGCGGTAGTCTCACACCCACAACCCATTAGATCTGCAGTGTAGGTGGACTGTGTATGCTAAATTCCCCCTTAAATTCAAAACATTGCATTATTTGTTTTAATTATAAAAAGATTAATCGTTTAAAGATAACATGCAACTTTAAAAATAAACATGTAATTGTGACGGACAGGTGACAAGCTCGACAATCGGACATTATATAACAGCAATATCAAAGCAGGACTGAAATATTAATAAGGGAACGTTAATGTTCACGATAAATCTACCCAAAACAAAGAAAATGTTTCTAAATATTAAAAACAAAATATGGTTGGCTCCGAGAAAATTAGTCTGCTATGGAAAATGAACTGAACATTTATCTTTTGCCAGTTTTCCTGTGGAGGATACAAGAAGCACCCCAGAATCAGCTATTATTCACTAAATGGATGTGAGAGAGCAACACAGAAAAACAACCATTAAAGGAGAGCTATTGAGTAAATTGTGGGAGATGGAGGATGGCAGGTGCCCGTGTCTCGATAAAAGTAATCATGGATTATTCAAGTAAATATCCAATGAGATAGTTGATACATTGCTATAGTGGCAGCACGGTAGCCCAGTGATTAGCACAGTTGATTCACAGCTCCAGGGTCCCAGGTTAGATTCCCAGCTTGGCTCACTGTCTGTGTGGCGTCTGCATGTTCCCCCCGCATGTTCCTCCGGGTGGTCCGGTTTCCTCCCACAGTCGAAAGATGTGCGGTGAGGTGGATTGGCCATGATAAATTGCCCCTTAGTGTCCAAAAAGTTGAATTAGGGTTAGTGGGTTAAGGGCATGGTGTGGAAGAAGTGTGTGCTTGAGTGGGGTGCTCGCACCAAGGGCCGGTGCAGACTCGATGGGCCGAGTGGTCTCCTTCTGCACTGTAAATTCTTTGATGACTGTCTTTAATCATCCAAACCTCAAGAGAATCGGAAAAGGTTCCATTATGCTGGAAGTTTGCAAATACACCTCCACTATTCAAAAAGGCAGCATATCAGAAAGCAGAAACTACAGGCCAGTTATACAAACATCTCCTTTGCAGTGAATATTTTTATGGGCCATGGTTTAGAGAACCCCAAAGTTTATAATGGAGTTCACGTGACCCACAACTTTTAATAGATTGTGGTTTGGAGAACGCCCGGCCCACTCTACAGGTGCGGTACAACAGAAATTGAAAAGTTTTTTAAAAGCAAAACAATGTTTATTCTATTCTTTTTAAAACATACAGTGAACATCTTTGCAACCATTAATTCAAATTCAACCCCCAAAACATATAACACTAAGTGATCCTTTAAGCTTTCCTTTTAACATCCATGAGACTTAAAATACCTTTTACCAGATGGACATCAGGTTAAAGTCACAACTGATATTAGTTCTAAATCACCATGATCGAAATACGATCCTTAGATTACAGAGAGATACATACACCTTCTGGCTGTGACTGCAGCTATCCAGCTCTTAAAACGAAACTTCAACACACTTTGCAGCAAACAGCCTAACATGAAAGTAAAAAGCTGAGACAGCCCAGCTCCACCCACTCTCTGACATCACTGCAGTAATAAACACCCATGTATTAAAGGTACTTTCACTACATATAATTAAATACATATCCATCTATAAGCCCCCATTTCTTAAAGTTACTCTCACATGACAACATCAGAACTTGGTAGTAATTAATTTAGAACGGGGTGCTTCCCCAGTTGAAGACATTCCTGCAGAATCAGTCTGATTTCTTACAAGAACCTCTGTTAGCAACGAAATTGAAAACATTTTCGGTTATAACACTTAGCCATCGATAGAAGTCTGAATGATGACAGGAGTTAGAGAGTGAACATTTTATCAGGTAGCAAAATGCCAGATGTATCAGAATAGAATCATAGAATGTTTACAGTGCAGAATGAATCATTTTGGTCCATGGATTCTGCACCAGCCGGTGAGAATGCCGCCATACCGCAGCCAACACGGCCACTATCGCCCCGTAACCCAGAAACCACAACTAACGGTTTGTTGGAAACTAAGGAGCAATTTAATCTGACTAATTCACCGCACCTGTACATCTTCGACTGTGGAAGGAACAACACGGGGAGAATATGCGAACTCCGGAATTGGATCCGGGAACAGTGTCTATGAGGCAGCAGTGCTAACCATTGTGCCACCGTGCTACGGGACGTCAACTATTTACAATCTGGATAAATATCATGGCAATGAGGAACTAGCTGTCACTGTTTAAAATTATGTTCTTGCCCATTTCGAACATAGAACATAGAACATTACAGCGCAGTACAGGCCCTTCGGCCCACAATGTTGCGCCTTCATGTGAAACCCCTCTAAAGTCCCTCTACACTATTCCCTTATCGTCCATATGCCAATCCAATGACCATTTGAATGCGTTTAGTGTTGGCGAGTCCACTACTGTTGCAGGCAGGGCATTCCACGCCATTACTACTCTCTGAGTTAAGAACCTACCTCTGTCATCTGTCCACTATCTATATCCCCTCAATTTAATGCTATGTCCCCTCGTGCTGGACATCACCATCCGAGGAAAAAGGCTCTCGATGTCTACCCTATCTAATCCTCTGATCATCTTGTAAGCCTCAATTAAGTCCCCTCTTAACCTTCTTCTCTCTAATGAAAACAGCCTCATGTCCTTCAGCCTTTCCTCATATGATCTTCCCTCCATACCAGGCAACATTCTTGTAAATCTCATCTGTACCCATTCCAATGCTTTCACATCCTTCCTATAATGTGGCGGCCAGAACTGCACACAATACTCCAAATGCGGCCGCACCACACTTTTGTACAACTGCAACATGACCTCATGGCTCCGAAACTCAATTCCTCTACCAATAAAAGTTAACACACCGTCCTCCTTCTTAACAACCCTCTCAACCTGGGTGGCAACTTTCAGGGATCTATGGTCATTGACATCGAGATATCTCTGCTCGTCCACACTGCCAAGAACCTTACCATTAGCCCAGTATTCTTCCTTTCTATTTTACACTCAGAAGCTCATGAATCTTCAGAACACACTTCCTGTAAAACTGACGCAAGCAGAGTCATTAAACAATTGTACACACAAATGTATTGATTCATGTAAGCACGTGAGCTAGGTTATTGCAGGCCATGATCTGATTGGCGGCGGAACAGTCTCGAGTGGCTGAATGGGGTCCGGCTGCTCGTATGTTCTATTTGTCCATGTATGATACGACATGAAGCTGTACTTAAGAGAGGGAATGGCGGGAATGATATTTATACGTGAACCTTCGTCCAATACAGATTTACTGACCATTCTCAGATTGTTGTCGACTGGGACATTTGCCATTTAAACAATATTGACACATATCCAATCAAAACTATAATTCTGACTGGTAAATGAGGTAGGACGCACTGCCTTTCTGAAAGTTGCGATTATTCATGTCTAGCTTTCCTGTTTGAAACTCGAGGCAGCTGTTTGCGTTAGCTTCCAGATTAATTCCATTTAATTCGCTGGCGAAGTATCGATAGAAGACGGTGTGTTGAAATATGTGGCTGCACATTACTCTGGACAAAAATACTTTTAAAAGTTGTGACTTTCCTGGATTCCCCACCACTATCCCGTGTATTTCAAGTTGCGAATATCTCGATTTAAATGGGAAGGCGAATGTTTGTCCGATGTCACAAAATGTCGCTGGGATTATCCAGACAAGTTCAACGACGACGTCAGACCAGGAAGCGATTCTCCTTCGCATGTAATTGGCCACATTTCCTCCCGCCATGCCCCCACCCCCCCGTCACCATGAAACCGCCAGTGTTCTGAATGGAGGTGACGTGGTTCAGAACTGCCGTTCAATGACATGGAACCTTCTCTCTCTATTCAGTGCCTCGGTAATTCTGCGGGTCGTTCCCTTAGATTGCCTGGTTGGCTGATGTGTCCTTACATCACCAGCTCAGATTCTACGGTTTGCTGATGTGAACTACTGACTTGATGATTATATCTGTTTGAAAGGTTATCGGAGTGATTGGAACAAGATTTCTGCTGAGCTGAAGCAGATCGTAGTGATTCTGTGTTCCTCCCGATTCGCTGATCGGGCTGTCTGTCACCAGGCGGAGTTCCTGGATTGGTTGACTCTGTGTGCAATGGCTTTGAGCGGGTATTTGACCGTTAATTTGATTTGTTCTCTGAACTTGGCCTGAGTTACCACATAAATAAATGTGTTTGTACAACAATTTAAATTGAAAAGCATAGCTGCAGCTTTTTCTAATGTGTATACAAAGTCACCGATATTAAATAATCCGATAACTTTAACATAGACGCATTTTATAACATTGACCGACCAGAAGAGAATGAAGGTTCCAGATATGCTGAAGAGTAAAATCATAGATTTCCTTCTGCTTTCCATCTCTCGATCACTGTAATTTTTTCCCTTACTGTGCATTATCAGTCCCTGACGGACCAGACTTGTCAGAACAATGTGTCTGACTGTCAGAGCGTTGACCAACAGAATTAAACCGAATGGGAGCAACGGAGTTGTGACCTTATCAAACCAGTAAAATCCAACCCATCCAGCATCAAAATATATGCTTGCTTTCTTTTGACAGCCCCACGGCACATTGTGGAATATAAATATAGGCATAAATGTGAAGTAGAAGGGAATGTTTTTAAGAAATATCAGCATTCCAGTTGTTGCGAGAACCACAGTCGCTGTTTTTCCGGTGCAGTATTTTGTTTTCAGCTTCTGACAACAAATGGCCACAAATCGATCAAAGGAAAACGCTATGGTGAACCAAACGGAACAATCTGTGGCTGCTCCCATCAGGACAATTTTAATACTGCACACAGGGGTGATGTAAAGGAAACTCACTGGGAAATAATAATCATTCATTATTGTCAATATGACCGTGATGATAATAACCAGAAGATCCGCCGTTGCCATGGCGATGAGGTACCGAGTGACGCAGACGGTAAGGCCACAATTTCTCCTGGACAGGATCAGAATTGCCATTAAATTAACTGCAAGACAAAGACGACAGGAAATATTTCTAGTTACTGATAACACATTGTCCTTTTCTGAATCATGCACAAAGGAATCTGAGTTTCACAAACCGCCTGGATTGGGCCTTGGTCTGAATTAATAATGTAAATATCCCACCCTAGGCCCTGTCGGTACAGCTGAACGCTTGTTCAATCATCTAAATGATTTATGAGATTGGCTATCTGATTTCATCTGTTTGAAAGGTTTCCCGTTGACAGGTCATGTTTCGACAACGGAAAAAAACGTGTACACGAAGACGGCAAATTTTGGCATTGGGTGAGCGATCGATCCGCCAATAAATTATAGGATTCTGAATCAGATATACACATGCTGGAACTGGTGTCATCAGACGATGCACGTCAGCAGGATTACTGCATTTTCCAAGGATTACCACCAATGTCACGTGGCCATATCGTCCACCACAATAGGGAAAATAACAATAGCATTGTTAGAGACAGCGCCTAAACAAACAATACTCAGGAATCGGCTATCGCCAGTTTTCGCCCATCCCCACAACATGCAATCCCAGAAATAGGTCCTCTACAGGTTTTGACCCCTACCATGTATGGAATAATGGTAGCAATGTGGATAGCACAATCGCTTCACACCTCCAGGGTCCCAAGTTCGATTCATGGATTGGGTCACTGTCTGTGCGGAGTCTGCACTCCGTGTGTGCGTGGGTTTCTCCGGGTGCTCCGAATTCCTCCCACAGTCCAAAGATGTGTAGGTTAGGTGGATTGGCCATGATAAAATGACCTTAATTTACAAAATTGCACTTAGTGTTGTGTGGGGTTACTGGGTTATGGGGATGGGCTGGAGGTGTTAACCTTGGGTAGGGTGCTCTTTCCAGGAGCCGGTGCAGACTCGATGGGCCGAATGGCCTCCTTCTGCACTGTAAATTCTATGAAATATTCCAAACATGCAGGCCATGTATCTGACGTTGGCTAACCTCCCATGCCCCCAGTATGGAATATCATCCCTGATCAGGTAATTAGAGACTCAGCTTTGTTGGGAAATGACAGTCTCCAAGGTTGGTTCCAATCCAGTGATGTGAAAATAACAAGGAATGCTCGCCTTTCTGGTTCAGATCCATCGCTTTGAAACTGATATCTCCACCAATCGCCTTTCACCCAGGATCAGTCCTCCAGCCTGATTCAGAACCCCGCAGCGCCTCAGGAATAAGTACTCAGTTTACGACTATCTGCCCCAGCACAATCAAATGACACCTCTCTCAGAATGAGACCTGCCACAGAATTACTCTCCCTTCCAGGAATGAAACAAACTCCCAACGATCAGCGACCACCTGGTTTAGACATCACTGTCTGGAACAAGAGCGCACTGCCGGGTCAGAACACTCAGCAGAATATTTACCACATTCAGCAATAGCCACGTGACTGGAAATCTGCCTTCCTTCTTCTCAAATACAACCATTATTGGGATAGTATCACTGACAGAAGAAGTGCCCAGTTACTTTCCTCCTAATCATATACTTTAATCATCATCATTCACCCTGAGCGCCGATCCCCACGCTCGAAAACACGACACGCTGTTCATCGCCTCGGCAGCTCCTCGGGATTAGCCCTCACACAAAGGGCCTCAATATCGTACAACAGACCTCAGAGGTTCCCCAGTCACGGATCACATCACTGGGATTGTGTCGAATTACTATGCCAATCAATTAGCGGGATTTCCTTCACATTATCAGCAAACATTTCAACAAGTGGCTACAGGTGGGAAGGGTACTTTGGCCAGTGAAACCAACTCGATTAGGCGGAGATTCCCATGTGAGTCAGCAATCGTGGCTAGCGCCAGGTGCCCGAAAGAAGGCCAGGGTCCAGTGTCTGGACAGCGGCGTCAATGTATTCTAACCCCTCGTACGGTAAAGACCGTTGGCCTATTCTGAACGCCCTGACCCTCTAATCCCGCGGCCTCCGCGATGCTCAGCTTCTGCCAGGAGGAATTACCAGCGGCGAGTTTCTCCCGTACGTTTGAAAATCAGGAAACAGGTATCATGGTGCTGAGGGAGAGAGGAGGAAGGACATGCTCCCAGAGAAGCCTATGCGTGCAGCTAGTCCTGCGGCTGGCTGGCCGTGAGGATGTTGGCGGAGTGCAGTGAGGCGCGGGTTTAGCGGGTAGTGACGGGTGGTGACTGAGGCGTTATCCACGAGGTCGGGCTGGCACCTCCGGGACCACATTGTCCAGCCACAGACCGCCCCAGCCGCAGTATACACGGCAGCCCTCATGCTGCACCCCTCACTGACCGTTCATCAGCCACGGGCCCTCCCTGCCGCAGTATGCATGGCAGCCCCCATGCTGCCCCCCTCACTGACCGTTCATCAGCCACGGACCCTCCCTGCCGCAGTATGCACGGCAGCCCCCATGCTGCACCCCTCACTGACCGTTCATCAGCCACGGACAGACCCTGCCGCACTTTGCACGGCAGCCCCCATGCTGCACCCCTCACTGACCGTTCATCAGCCACGGACCGTCCCTGCCGCAGTATGCACGGCAGCCCCCATGCTGCACCCCTCACTGACCGTTCATCAGCCACGGACCGCTCCTGCCGCAGTATGCACTGCAGCCCCCATGCTGCACCCCTCACTGACCGTTCATCAGCCACGGACCGTCCCTGCCGCAGTATGCACGGCAGCCCTAATGCTGCACCCCTCACTGACCGTTCATCAGGGGCTGTGCTTCCGACGAGTGACTGCGGTCGAAGTCTCTCTTGCCTTCCCTATGTACGGTATGTGTTTTCTGCATAGCATGCAAGAAACAACTCTTTTCACTTTATATTAATACATGTGACAATAATAACTGAAATCAAATGCAAATGAAATCAAAGAACAATGCTAACATTGCCATTCAGTGCCTACCGACAATATATTACAGAATCCAACAAGGAATGTTGGCATTCATCCTAATCGGAAGCTAATCGTCTACATTTACTTCAAACAAAATGTAGAACACAAATTATAGACCACTTAAAGCCATGTCACTTTTTTGAAAAATAATGTAAGCAAAACATAATAGATAAGGAATCAACTGTAAATGCAGAATATTATTTTCTCATGTGTTCACGGGCGGTGGAGCTTCACAGGCTGTGCCCGAATGTATTGGGCATCCGCAATTGCCCGCGAGGGAGCAGTGAAGAGTCAACCATATTGCTGTGGGTGTGGAGGCACATTTTGGAAGACCAGGTAAGGACGGCAGATTCCCTTCCCTACAGGAGAAGCACATGGCTCTTTCTGACAATTGGCAATGTTTTCATCGTCATCGTTAGACTTTTAATTCGAGATTTGTATTAAATTCAAATTTCAAGCGAAGTAGTGGGATTTCGTCCTGGTACGCAGAGCATTTTTCTGTGTGTCTGGTTTACTTATCCAGTGACACTAGCAGTATGCCAATGCCTCCCATTAATTATAAACAGTAGTCAGTGCAAAGTCCAACAATAACCATAAGGAACTGACATATTCAAATAACTATGAGGAATTATATATTAGATTTGTAAGATAGAACACAGCACTTTAATTTCAAAAAACACCTTCGGTATTTCTGAATAAAACACATTCATGGCTAATTTCAGCACGTATCAGTTTAAAAAACAAGTATCAGGAAAGTCAAGAGGAAAAATGAAATTGGGGAACAAGCAGTTAATCAGGTCCAAGGAATCTATGCAGAACCCGAGGAGAGAATCTGCCAGGTTTCGGCTCAAGGCCCGTATTGTGAGAGAAGAACCTATTGAAAGCTGCAAAACTACGACAGACTTGGCTTCACCCCTAAATTACGTCAGAAAATATTCTTCCCTATCTTCCCTCTCACATGTCCCATGCCCTGTGTATTCAGGATTATTTTGAAGGACCCATGCTGTGCAGATAATGTTGTGACGGATGGTCCTTAATCCTGAATACACAAGGTATGGGACGTGTGAGAAGGAAGAGACAAAACAATGTTTTCTGACGTAATTAAGGGGTGAAGCCAAGTCTATATGTAGTCTTGCGGTTTTCAGTCGGTTCTACTCCGAAAATGTTATGGGTTATGTCGTGAGAAGAAATTTCTCCTCCTCTCTGCCCGGACTGGGTGACCACATATACTGAGAATATGATCCTAGGATCTAGACTCTCGCACAATTGTAAACAGACTCTCAGCATCTACTAAGTATAGCCTTCCATCCATCTCAAATGTCTCACGATTATTCCAAATTTTAATGAGCACAGGTGTGTGTTTGAGTGAGCTAGTTTACATGGCAGTGTGATGGTGTGAGTCTGTAAGTCTGTGAGCGATGGAATGGATGGGTTTGATTGAGTCTTTGTAAGGGAAAGCAATAATATAGATGTTTGGAAGTGGGTGGAAAGTCAAGCGTGGTGGACTGCATGGACAGGTTTTACATTTATTGGACCGTAACATGAACAGAAGCGGATGTTGTGTATTTTTGACGAGTGTCAACAATACAAGGTAAAATGTTCGTCTCATTTATTAGGATGTAATACATGTAGTGAGCTGAGCTTTGCACATTTCCGGGACATGTTGTTACAGCACCAGACCAGAGCAGGCCCCCAGTTTATATAAGGAAATCGGGTGAGAAATCCCAACAATCTGTTCAATTTGTAAACTGTGAGGAAATGATGCTTCACTCCCAGAAGTGATTCTTCTGACAAGTAGGGATTTATCGTTACTTAAAAAATCTTTATTTCGAACACACGATTAGTCCTGTTAACATTCAAGCAAAAGAAAAACAGATCAGCTTTTGATGAACACTTAAGCAGTTATTATAATAATAAAGAGCGGTCTCACAGCTCTTCCTCATCTCCCTCTAAAATTTGAGTGAAGCAAAATCCACAAACATGTCAAATGCCACTTCCTGTTAAAGGTAACAATCAGTCGCTTGTCGGTTTGTTCACAAGTCCTTGGGAGAGACGCTTTCAGAAGTCTGTCTGGGAAACACAACTATTTTCTTCTGAACACAGAGCAGAACTCTGACTGAAAACTAAAGACAACAGGCACATGGCAGGGCTGACAACTGAACACAAAATGCAGACCCCGCCCTCCCATGAGTGACATCAGAGACTGCCAAGCTGTTAACTCCTTTGTCAAAGATTAAGAAGACTAATCATCAATATAGATTGACTTCATTTTTAAATAGCTGTACTGCAAAATACACATGCTCATAATGCACTATATATATACATTTCCGACATTCTTCACGTTTTGCATTGCATTCTCTAAGGTTAACTGAGAAAGTATTTAATGCTATTAAATCTGACACGAGCCAAAAGAAAACCGATTTTGGACAGTTGGACCATACAACACATAATTAAGTATGAAAGACCTTGTCATTCCTAAATGAGTAAACAGATGATGGCACAAGATGTCCTTTTCGTTCAAACACAAATATGTAGTCGTAAAATAATGCAGGATTATTTCAGTGGTTAAATGGGCTGATGATCTTGTTCGAATTATTAAGTTCGAAGAAATAAGAGGAGAATTACATATTTGAATAAGTTGACTTCTCAATGCATGGAATCCATATTATAATTCATTCTCCCTTTAAAGCTTCACACTGTCCCTTCGATGAGCGGACCTGTGCTTCACAATTACTTTTCATGAGGCTTTAAACCACCTCAACATTGAAAGCAGAAGACTACCAAGTGAAAGCAGCAAGACCACCAGATTCATCCAAAACTCAGCCAAGGCACCGAATTATAGACTGTAGGGGGATCATCCACAGACGTGCAATGGGGGTTCTGAAGTAGTTCAGTTTGAAATGAAAGAACAGTATACTTTGTATTTACAACTTTGTTGCGGCAAGGCGAAGTCAAGGGGGATTTCACACTGTTTCAGCCATGAGGGGAAGGAACGGAAACATGAACACGGCCAATTGACTGGCTCAGTGTCCCTTCAAACACAATGGAGGGAAACTGGGCTACTGGATAATGAATAAATTTCAGGAGCATATTGCAGGGAAGATCATCTGAATCGTTTGGCACGATGTGGAGCAAGTCGTATATATTGGAAATGAGTAGTGGAGGCTAATAGTATATTCAAGGCAGGTGACAAAGTCCGGGATATAATAGGAGAATTGATAAGAAACGCGGGAAGGGAATTTTCTCTCAGAAAGGGTGATTGAGGTGAGAACGGCTGTTGAATTGAACAATTATGATGACATCTCCCAAGTCAAAGGAAATGATGATTTCACCAATAGAGTCAGGAAATTACCATTAACTATCCATGTGAGAGAAGAGACAGAACTGGCTCAAATATCTTATATAGCTTGAACACCGATAGACAAGTTAGTAAATTTACAGATTTTTCATTGCTAATCTGTGAATAGTAATAATGAGCGGGCAGGACACTGGCGTTAAGGCCATGATGGGATCGTCCATGATCATATTGAGGTTGTTGGGCTCTGGAGGCTAAATTGCCGACTCCAGCTCCTAGTTTAGTTTTCTAGGAGGAGATATTCTGGCGGATGTCGCCATGCAGTTCATGGTCTGTAACATTGTAGATAACAGACGAGGAACATATCAGCCATGTTCTAATGACGCAGCAGACTCGATGGGCGAATGGCCCAAATTTGCTCCTATATCTTACGAGCATACGAAGTTATTAACTCCAACGTCGCTGCAATTTGAGTCTGGAATAATCTGATGCCATCTACTCTATTTAAGGCTAACGAGGTGTATTAGCGTTTGCAGCAGAGACGACCAGACTGACAAGTTTGAAATAGAAAAGTAATTCTGAACTACAGGTCCGCGCTTCGAAGGGTTCACTGTTAATGTGAGTCGTTGGGCGCGGGATGAACAGATGGATTTGCATTCGGACCCTGTGCTTGAGAAAGGGAAATGCATCATGAATGTAGCAACTAATCTGTGAGATGCTAGCGATTAAAATCCAACCAAAACATGTGATTAAGTTAAAGCCAAAGTAATCAAAGAAAAGCGACATAGCTGGTGTAGATGGATTTAATTCAGAAATGTTGCTGAAAATGTGATGGTGCGAGAGAGTACGTCATTTATTTCCTGTTCATTAACAATCATGAGTTAATTGCCGAAGGATTTAATGGCAGATGATTTGAAACAGAGGCTAGCACAAAAACGAATTGCATCGTGGCTAACTGATGTTTCCGGAAAGAAATTAAGCTAATGGTAATAAAAAAACGGAAAGCACAGACATACAGAATATATTCAGCTGTCTTCAACACACATTCCAAACAGGTCACACCTTGTTAAAGTATTTGTTTCACTATCTACATTATGGATTTAATTAATAAGATAATTACGAAGCTCTCTGATTTTGGAATTAATGTGCAAAGTTGCAACAGTACAGTCTCCTGACGAATGGCAAGAAATATTGGAATTAAGCGCGCAAGCAGCAGAAGGTGGGAATTGATGTGGCCATGGGGAAAGGATGAATATTGTTCCACACTTACATAACTGAGATGCAATCGGAAGACAACAATGTAATTTCTAAAACAAAAGACAAGATTTAACTGAGAGGAGGAATACAACAAATTTGTAAACACATGGATAATAAGTCGTCCATTGACATTTACCTTGCAAATGTGTTCCAATAACGTTAGCCGTCAGGCTTTTCGTATCAATTGGAAACATAATTTTACAAATATTCCTTGGACAATCAGAGTGCAGGACGGAATTGGGCCAGTTAGAGGTTCTGATGAATAGATCCATGAATCAATTAATATAGTGCCCCAGGTTCAACTACCGTCACAATGCAACAGTTATTGGAATTAATTTCTGGGAGAATGGAAGTGAACCAAACCTTGAAGTGGATTGGGGCACAGTTAGAGATTTGTCGGGTTGTTCAAATTTCCGATAAAACAGTTTTTGTTTGAGCAGATCATTACGAAACACACACATGATTGCACATTGTATTGTATGCACCCATTGGAAAGGTTCGTCAACCAACTGCACAAAACATTCAACTTTTCAGTGCGAAAGATTGGTAAAACAGAGAGCCAGCTACTTGGAATGGTCATCACTCAGACCCCAAGTCATGATATCAAAATTGAATCGAATTATTTAACACCAGTTTGCAACTCACACTGCACACAATTCTACACTGACAGATACTCCCAGTAATACATGGGCACCGGAGGCTGATATCGCGTATTCCACTCTGTTTAGTAACATACACTCGGTGCAATTCTAAAACTGACAGATATCTACATTTATCAATGGTCAGTTCGGTCAATTATCCAACACTAGCTTGCTTCCTGGACAACACAAAAACAGAATTGACAGATGGACTCACTAATAGATATTTACTGTGGTTATGTATTCGACTGCGATTAGTGATCACAGTCAGTACAATTCTACAACGACAATTGCTCTCAGGAATACATTGCCACGTGAGTCCGGTCATCCTCTCTGACTTGCAACTCTCATTATGTTTCGTATTCCAGGTAATTCCGTCCGTCAAAAACCATGTACAAATTTAAGTCTGGGTTCAAGTATCAAGATATGAAATGAAACACAATAACTGGACATTACCGTTGAGCTCTAAGTTATGCACATGGGTGGCTCATTAGTTCAGGACATCGTGTGATCGCACAGTGCTAATTCGGGTAGTTAGTTTGAAGACAGATCAGATCAATGATCACGTGCCTGCATAACGGTAACCATCGGCTCAACAGAAAATTTAATAACTGTATAAAACCGGAGAATCTCAATCACAGATTTAAACAGCTGAGCTGAACAGAGTAACTTACCGGGAACACCAATAAAAACAAGGGACGTATAAAAGACTTGCTCGATACTTGCAAATATTTCCGGCATCTTCACTGTTAATTGATCGGCTCCTTCCGGCTGCAGTTCATGCCTCGCTGTTAACTTGTGAGGTACTTTCTGAGGGAAGCTTCTCAGTTATACCATCTTGGATCACCGCAGGGACATTGAAGTTGCAACATCAGTTATCTTTCTGCAAGGGAACAAACAGATTACGTCATTGAGTTGTTTCACACAATTCGGAGTGGATTTCTAAATTCCAAATGTTGACCGATTTCTAACAGGATAATTAACTATACAAATGTGAATATTTGATGTACGTTCTGTCTTGTGCTGTTCACACAAACACCATCATTCCTAGCTCGCATGTTTTGAAAGAAAAATGTTTATAAAGTCGGAAATGCGATGTCAGTTTGCAACATTGAAGCATATGAGTTTGGGGATAATATATTAGCGTGTATTGAGTGCTGATGAGAGAAACAGGTCGGAAAGTAGGAAGAATTGGGGTTTTGCCCCCATGGCAGCTGATGATGAGCGGGATCCGCAGGAATCACCTCTTGGGCACCGTCTATTCATAACATACTTCAGAAATTTGGATAAACGAAACAATTGCAATAGTTTCAAGTTTTCTGACAACAATAAAATTAGTGGGAATGGGAATGGTGAGGAGGATGTTGCGAGACTTCGGATTGAAATCGACAAGTTGAATGAATGGCCAAGATGAATCTGAAATTACCACCTGGGGCAGTGGCGAGAACGGAAGAGTAATATTTAAGTGGAGATACATTTGGGATATGTTGAGGTGGAAAGACAACTCGGTATACTGGTATAGTGTACTGGTATCATTTCTAGGCGTGAGTACAGCAGTATAGATTACATATTGCAACTGTGCATAGTCTTGGTGAGACGACACTTGGAATTTTCTGAACAGATTGCATCTGGTTATCTAACAAACGATTAGTTTCCATGCAGGAGGTGCATATAATGCTCGGTGTGCAGATTCATGGACGATTACAAAGAACAAAGTACAATTCAGCACAGGAACAGGCATTCGGCCCTCCAAGCCTATTGGTGCTGTTTAGGTTGGGACTGTTGCTGGCACTGTTTCTGCTGGGGCTGCCGCTGCTGGTTCTGTTTATGCTGGGATTGCTGCTGCTGGTACTGTTTCTGCTGGGGTTCCGGCTGCTGCTGCTGGTACTGTTTCTGCTGGTACTGCTGCAGCTGGTACTGTTTCTGCTGGGACTGCTTCTGCTGATACTGTTTCAGCTGGGATTGCTGCTGCTGGCACTGTTTCTGCTGGGGCTGCTGCTGCTGGTACTGTTTATGCTGGGGCTGCTGTTGCTGGTACTGTTTATGCTGGGAATGCTGTTGCTGGTACTGTTTCTGCTGGGACTGCTGATGCTGGTACTTTTTATGCTGGGACTGCTGCTGCTGGTACTGTTTCTGCTGGGACTGCTGCTGTTGGTACTGTTCCTGCTGGGACTACTGCTGCTGGTACTGTTTCTGCTGGGACTGCTGCTGCTGGTACTGTTCCTGCCGGGACTGATGCTGCTCGTACAAGTTTATGCTGGGACTGCTGCTGGTACTGTACCTGCTGGGATTGCTGCTGGCATTGATTCTGCTGGTAACTGCTGCAGGTACATGTTTATGCTGGAGCTGCTGCTGGTACTCTTACTGCTGGGTCTGCTGCTGGTACTGTTGATGCTGGGACTGCTGCTGCTGATACTGTTTATGCTGGGATTGCTGCTGGTACTGTTTATGCTGGGACTGCTGCTGCTGGTACTGTTTATGCTGGGATTGCTGCTGGCATTGTTTCTGCTGAGCTGCTGCTGGTACTGTTTCTGCTGGGGCTGCTGCTGTTGGTAATGTTTCTGCTGGGACTGCTGCTGCTGGTACTGTTTCTGTTGGGACTGCTGCTGCTGGTACTGTTTCTGCTTGGACTGTTACTCCTGGCACTGTTTATGCTGGGTCTGCTGCTGCTGGTACTGTTTCTGCTGGGACTGCTGCTGTTGATACTGTTTCAGCTGGGGCTGCTGCTGGTACTGTTTATGCTGGGGTTGCTGCTGTTGGTATTGTTTATGCTGTGGCTGCTGCTGGTACTGTTTATGCTGGGGCTGCTGATGTCCGTACTGTTTATGCTGGAGCTGCTGCTGGTACTGTTTCTGCTGGGACTGCTGCTGGTACTGTTTCTGCTGGGACGGCGGATGCTGGTACTTTTTATGCTGGGACTGCTGCTGCTGGTACTGTTTCTGCTGGGACTGCTGCTGTTGGTACTGTTCCTGCTGGGACTACTGCTGCTGGTACTGTTTCTGCTAGGACTGCTGCTGCTCGTACAAGTTTATGCTGGGACTGCTGCTGCTGGTACTGTTCCTGCTGGGATTGCTGCTGGCATTGATTCTGCTGGGGCTGCTGCTGCAGGTACAAGTTTATGCTGGGACTGCTGCTGCTGGTACTGTTCCTGCTGGGATTGCTGCTGGCATTGATTCTGCTGGGGCTGCTGCTGCAGGTACATGTTTATGCTGGGATTGCTGCTGGTACTGTTTCTGCTGGGACTGTTACTCCTGGCACTGTTTCTGCTGGGACTGCTGCTGCTGGTACTGTTTCAGCTGGGCCTGCTGCTGTTGGCACTGTTCCTGCTGGGACTGTTACTCCTGGCACTGTTTCTGCTGGGACTGCTGCTGCTGGTACTGTTTCTGCTGGGACTGTTACTCCTGGCACTGTTCCTGCTGGAATGCTGCTGTTGGTACTGTTTCTGCTGGGCCTGCTGCCTCTGGTGCTGTTTATGCTGAGGCTGCTGGGGCTGCTGTTGGTACCGTTTATGCTGGGACTGCTGCTGGTACTGATTCTGCTGGGGCTGCTGCTGGTGCTGCTGGGGCTGCTGATGTTGGTACTGTTTATTGTTTGTGCTGGGGCTGCTGGTGATGGTACTGTTTCTGCTGGGACTGCTTCTGCTTGTGATGTTTATGATGGGACTGTTGCTGCTGGTACGGTTAATGCTGGGATTGCTTATAGAATAGAACAGTACAGCACAGAACAGGCCATTCGGCCCTCGATGTTGTGCCGAGCAATGATCACACTGCTCAAACCCACGTATCCACCCTATACCCGTAACCCAACAACCCCCCCCCCCCCTTAACCTTACTTTTTAAGACACTACGGGCAATTTAGCATGGCCAATCCACCTAACCCGCACATCTTTGGACTGTGGGAGGAAACCGGAGCACCCAGAGGAAACCTACGCATACACGGGGAGGACATGCAGACTCCGCACAGACAGTGACCCAACCGGGAATCGAACCTGGGACCCTAACCACCATGCTACCGTGCTGCTGGTGCTGTTTATGCTGGGACTGCTGCTGCTGGTACTGTTTATGCTGGGACTGTTGCTGCTGGTACGGTTTATGCTGGGACTGCTGGGGATATTGAAGCTGTGGTGGAAATTAGATGTGGGACTGTTGGGGGAACCAAGGGTTCTGTGATAAAATTGACAAAGATACACGGCGTGGCTCTAAAGGTGATTGTCTGAGAGGCTCTAAAGGCGATGGTGAGGGTTGAGGTGATCACGGTTAAGGCTGGGGTGGACAAAGAGGGGAGGCTGGATCGTCAGATGGTAATAGACGCGATGTTGGAGGTAGTTAGAAGTTATGCAGAAGATGGGGATCCAGCATAATTGGAAAAGAGGGAGGAATTACCGGCTAGCTTTAACCGACTATCTACCAGGCAGGTGGTGCATCAATTGTGGCGATCTAGGGGTCTAGTTTATGAGCATGGAAATAAGCCATATTTTATCTGGTCAGCTGCGAAGGGAGGCGGCGGCAAGGGAAATTTTCCGAGTCCGGGACATGCCAGGGATGTTGGTGGTGGTTCCAGATCAGATTAACAAGGTATTTGAGGAATTCTTTGAGAGCTTCTACAAGTCCTAGCCACCTGGGGAAGACCGGGAGGTGCTGGAATTCCTATCTGTGCTTGAATGCCCGAGGTTAGGGAAGGGAGAAAGGGCTACATTAGGTGGCATAGTGGAGCAGGACATCAAAGATGCGATTGGATGGATACAGTCTGGGAAGGAGGCAGGACCGAATGGGTTTCTGGTGGAATATTTAAAAAAAAATCAAGGATAACCCGTCACCGCTGACGGTAGTGATGTTTGAGGAGGCGACAGGAAAGGGGGTGTTACCACAAACTTTGGGCCAGGCGTCGATTTCCCGTCACTTAAAAAAGATTAGGATCAGACAAGGTCAAGTCGTTCAGGCCCCTATCACCTTTAAACGTCAATGTAAAGATATCGGCGAAGTTACTGGCATGTAGGCTATAAGAGTGCCTCCCGAAGCTAACAGTTGAATATCAGATGGGGTTTATGAGAGGGAGATATTTCTTTTCAAATGTTAGGAGGGTATTGAACGTGATTATTGCACCGGCGGAGTGGAATGAAACAGGTGGTTGTGACATTTCAGGCCGATATACTGTTTGACCGGGCAGAATTGATGGCAGTTTTGGAGTGGCTTGGGGTTGGAGCAAGATTTGTGGACTGGGTAAAACTACTGTATAAGAAGCCGAGGGCCAGTATCCACATAACTTACGTCAGCTTCGAATACTTTCCACTCCACCGTGGGATAGGCAGGGATGACCTATGTCCCCCCTGCTGTTTGCATTCGCGATTGATCCATTGGCGATCGCAGTAAGACGTTCGGGGGTATGGAAAGGGTAGTACCAGGAGTGCGGGAGATAGTGCGACGCCGTCCCTGTATGCTGACGACTTGTTACTATACTTATGGGAACCGGGTCAGTCAATAGGGAGAATACAGGAGCTGCTTCGGGTATATAGTTCTTTTTTTGTGTTCATATTAAATCTAGACAAGAGTGAATATGTTGTGCTGTCTTGGCCGGAGTGTTAGCGACAGGGGTGTGTATGTGGGGGGGGGGGGGGGGCATGGGGGGGGGGGCTGCCATTCGGTAGGGCAATGACTCCGTTTAAATACCTGGGGATGCAGGTTTCTCGGAATTGGGGAGGGTGGGGTTCTGTAGGTACAACATTTCTTGTTTGGTGGGGAGGGTGAAAGCTGATCTATTAATGAGGGATTGTGACCCTCTGTCACTGGCGGGTCAGTTGTTTATTTTCCAATGCCTGCCGATTTTCTTGCCAAAAACAGTTTTTACAGATATTGAAGAGACAATGACATCGTTCATATGTGGAGCAACGGTGGCCAGAATTAGAAAGGTGCTACTGCAGAGAGGAAGGCCGGCAGGGGTGTTTTGGTGTTCTGAACCTGATGCATTTTTACTGGGCGGCGAATGTGGAGAAGGTACGGAGCTGGGACAGAGGAGTTCACTCCATATCGGTCAGAATGGAGGAGACTTTGTGTAGGGGTTCGGGAGTGAAGGTGCTAGCAACAGCGCCGCTCCCTACATCTCCAGGGATATACTCAGAGAATCCGGTAGTATTAGCTTCGTTGAGAATTTGGAGGCAGTTTCACCAGCACTTCGGTTTGGAAGCAGTGTCAAGGGAAATACCGATTCGGGGGAACCATATATTTGAGCCAGGAAGTGGGATGGACATTAATGGAGATAGAAGGGGAAAGGAATTAGGACACAAAAAGTTTATTTCTTGGGGGTCGGTTTGCAGGTTTGAAAGAGCTGGGACCGAAGTATAGACTGGAGCGGTGCAACATTTTTTCTTGCATTCAGGTTCGAGATTTTGCCAGATAGGAGATGGAATCTTCCCAGTAGACCTGTATTCCACATTGCTGGAGGAAGTGGTGACAACAGTGAGACTGGAGAAGGATTTGTGTCGCTGGTTTACGGGCTACTTTGGAAGAGCACAGTAAGAAGTCTTACAACACCAGGTTAAAGTCCAACAGGATTGATTCAAACACGAGCTTTCGGAGCGCAGCTCCTTCCTCAGGTGAAGTCGTTTCCTCACCTGAGGAAGGAGCTGCGCTCCGAAAGCTAGTGTTTGAGTCAAACCTGTTGGACTTTAACCTGGTGTTGTAAGACTCCTTACTGTGCTCACCCAAGTCCAACGCCGGCATCTCCACATCATGGCTATTTTGAAAGTGGCGAAGGCTCCGCTTGAAGTGATCAAGGCAAAGTTGGTGGAAGAAATGGAGAGGGTATGGAGGAAATGTTCAGTTGAGAGTTGCACCGGAGGGTGAACGCCTCCACCTCGTGTGTGTGGCTGGGGCTGATACAGCTGAAGATGGTGCAAAGAGGATACCTTAGAAGTGCGAGGATGACCGGCTCTTTGAGTAGGTAGAATATGAGTGTGACCGTTGTGGGAAGGGGCCCGCGCAAACCACGTTAATATGTTTTGGTCCGGTCAACAGCTGGAGGATTGTTGGACGGGGGATTTTAGGGTAATGTCAAAGTGGTCACGTGAAACTGGACCCGGGCTATGCTCTGTATGTCGGACGAGACCGGGTTGGAAGTGGATGCAGAGACAGATATTGTAGCTTTCGCCTTGTCGATCGCCCGAAGGCAGTTCCTGTTAAGATGGAGATCAACCTCTACACCCTGTACCTCGTCGCAGGGAAAACCTGCAGTAATTCTTGACTATTGAGAAGGCTAAACATGAACTGAGGGGAAGGCTGGTGGGATTCTAATATTCAGGCCTTTATTCATTATTCTCTTTCTAGAATTGGATCACATAGTACATTAGTTGGGGGAGGCGGAGGCTGGGAGGGTGGGGGAGGGCAACTGTGTGTGTTAGTGATGACTATCGGTGATTCCGTTTTGTCTTCTTCTGATGTGGGCTCATCTTTGGGGTTTGGTGGGATGGGATCGTTTTTATTGTTATGGGGGTTGACATTGCATTCGTTACAGATTACGGAGAAAATGTGAAAAAGGAGGGGATTAAAAGTATTTTTAAAAAGCAAGAACTCCAAAATGCATTTGTGCTTCTGATTTCTGAAGCATTTCCCCATTTAGAAAATAATCTATGTCTCTATTCCTCCTTCTAAAATGCATAATCTCACAATTTTCAACATTGCGTTTCAGCTACCTCTTCATTGCCCACTCTATTGGCCTGTTTCAATCAATCCGCAGGTCCCCGTTTCCTCAATGCAACCTGTTACTATACATACTTTTCTATATGCTGCAAATGTAGCACAGTGCCTTCAGTTGCTTCTTCGAGATAATTTTTGTCTTTGGTGAAAGTTTATGGTGAAAGTGTCGCAGACCTCTGATTCACACCACAAGTCAATGGCTACCATCCAGAAAAATACCTTTTCATCCCCCTTCACTACTTTCTGCCAGTCAGCCAATCCTCTATATATGCCAGGATCGAAGACTTAACACCATGGGCTCTTAATACATTTAACAATGTCCTGTGCGGCATCTTGCAAAATATCTTCTGCATATTAAAATATGTCATATCCACTGGCTCTCCTTTGTCTAACCTCCTTGTTCCCTCTCAAAGAATTCTAACAGATTTCTCAGACATGACCTCCACTTGACGAGGCCCCGCTGATTCAATCCTATTCCATCATGCAATTCCCAGAATTTCGCGATCTCATCTTTATTAATGGACTCTAAATCTTACCAATGACCGGAGTCAGTCCAGGAGGGTCATCATTTCCCTTCCAACGCTTCCCACCCTTCTTAAACAGTAGTGCTACATTAGCGACGTTCCAGTCCTCTGTGAGTATTCCTGCCTCCACAATGCCCTCAGCTATCGGATTTAGAAATATCGGGTGTAGTGCACCCTTTCCAGGTGATCAATCAACATTCAGACGTCTGAGTTTCCCCAGGACCTTCTCCGTAGTGATGGCCACCTCTGCCACCCGTTGCTCCTCGAATACGGGTGTCTTTCACCTCTTGAACCCAGAGTTACCCCTATCTGTGGATCAGTAAATAGTTGATTACCTGCACATGTTCGCATTTTAAGCTTTGTCTGCAACCTTTGAATTTGTCTCTATATATGTTTCAGGAACATACCTTTTCATTCACCTGAGGAAGGTGCAGGGCTCCGAAAGCTAGTGTTTGAAACAAACCTGTTGGACTTTAACCTGGTGTTTAAGACTTCTTAATGTGCTCACCCCAGTCCAATGCCGGCATCACCACATCACCGCAAATAGTGATGCAATATACAGTTCTTCTGACATTTGTTTGTATCCTAATATTAGTACTTCTCCAGCCACATGTTGCAGTGTTTTAATGTTTATTTTTGCCTCTCTTTTACCTTTTATATATTGAAAAGAAGCTTTTCCTGCCTTATTTTATATTACTAGCTAGCTGGTTCTCATATTTCATCTACCCCTTATTGTTTGATCAGTTGTACTCTGGTCGCATTTAAAGGCTTCCCAATCCGCTGGCTTCCCACTAATTCTCGCCAAATTGTATGCATGTGATTCGGCATGAATGGTGTCCTTGACCTCCCTCGTCAGCCATGGCTGACTTGACCTGCCCTTGGCATGTTTCCTCCTTCTTGTGATGAAAATATGTTGCGCCTCCAGAATAACCCCCAAAACTCCTCCCATTGCTGTTGCACTGTCTTCCCTGCTCGGCTCCTTTTCTGATCAACTCCTCCCTCATGTATTTGTAGTTAACCTTATTTAAATATATTATTGTTACATTTGATTCCAGCTTCACCCTCTCAAACTGCCGGGTAAATTTTATCACATTGTGGTCACTGCTCACTAAAGGTTCCTTCACCTTAATTTCCCGAATCAAGTCTGCCTCATTACACATCACCAAGTCACCAATTCATTGTTCCCCAGTACGCCCTATCACAAGCTGCTACAAAACAACTACCCTTAGACAGTCCACAAATTAATTTTCTTCGGATACACTACCAACCTGATTTTCCATATACACCTGCACATTGAAGTCCCCCATGATTATTGTGATCTTGACTTTTTGACATGATTTTCCGATCTCCTGATTTATTTTTTGCTCCTCATCCTGACTACTGCTGGGGATCTGTACGTAATTCCCATTATGGTATTTTTACCTCTACGATTCCTCAACTCTACCCACAAATAGTAGGTGCCTTCTGGTCCTATTTCGCTCCTTGCTAGCGATTTAACGTAATTCCTTTCTGCCAATGAAAGCCTGCCCCCTTTGTGTATCTGCCTGTCCATTTGATAGGCCACATATCCTTGCATATTTAGATCCCAGCCCTGATACCTTTGCAGCCACGTCTCTGTGATGCCCACAACATTTAACCGGCCAATTAAAATGTGCAAAACAAGCTTATTTACCTTGTTCCGTGCACTGCGCACATTTAGGTACAACACCCTCAGTCCTGCATTGAGCACCTCCCTTCTTACACTTGTTCTCTTTATCGCTCTGCCTGAGGGTGATGTTGCTCACATATTTCTGTTCTTTATTTCCCCTTCAGTTACAATACCTTCCAAGATAACGCCCTCTCCCTGCCATACGAATTTAAATTCTGTCGGGTGACACGAGTAAAACCTCCCAGCGAGATTATCGGATATCGGTGCCCCTCCAGTTTAGATGCAACCCGCACTTCTTGCACAGATCCCACCTGTCCCGGCAGAGATCCAATGTCCTAGAAATCTGAAAACCTCCCTCCTGCACCACCGGTTTAGCAACGTGTTTTGCGGCACTATCCTCTTATTTCTAGGCTCTCTGTCACGTGGTACATGGAGTAATGATGCGATTACAGCCCTAGGGGACCTGCTTTTTAACTTACCGCCCAACTCCCTGAACTCCTTCTGCAGGACGGCATCAATCTTCCTGCCTATAGCGTCTGTACCTAAGTGTGCTACATTCTATGACTGTTCACTCTCCCCTTCAAGATGGCTTGTGTTCATTCAGAGACATTCTTAACAACAGGGAGGAAACATACCATCCTGGAGTCTCTTTCATCTGGGCCCCTTACTATCGAGCCTCCTGTTGCTATATTTATCTGATTATAGATATGGCGGTCAATATGGTCTCATTTCTTAAACACAATTATGTTTATCCTTTCGAGTTGCCAGGTATCTCTCGATATCGCCACACGGTTCAACCCGAATACCGATCAACGAGCCAATACACCATTTTGTTAGATCAAAGTCAATACAACTTATTTACACACACAGTAAGGTCTACACATGCACAGCAGTACTACAAACTAAACTATCTCTAACGCTACCACCTATACTTAACGTCGGGTGCCCACTTATTCAGAGGAAAAATGGCCGCTGTTCAAATCTGAGGCTGCTGGGTTCAAGATATACAGGAGAAAAGCTAAGGTCGTCCGTCTGGTGGCGAGCATTGACCTTGAAGTTACTTGCTTCTGGTGATGCTGGTGGACGGGTCACTCAGCTTTGAGAGCAAAGTCCAAGAGAGCTAATTCTCTCGTGGTGGTTCCTTCCTGTACTTAGAGGGGATTCACGCGCTTTTTGCGGGCTTTAAACTTAATCCCAATTAATTGGGTCGCTTCTAGATCACTATTATCGATCTTTCCCAATGAAGGGGTGGATGCCCTGATGGCTGGGCGTGTCTTAGGTGGCCGCTGTCCTTGCTTTGTTTCTTCTTGTCGGTTGGGGAACTGGAGCCGGGATGTCTGTACTAGTATCGTTTACTTGAGTTTCATTCCTTTGTTCCCGTAGATGGGCCATCAATATGCTAATTGACCTATAACTTCAATTCCATCTGGGAGCTGTTTCCCCAATATGCATTCAGGCTCTGTGCCTGTTTGTTTTCTAGTATTGTCCACAGTTCCCTACAATCTTTGCGAGCGTCCATTTTGTATCTGGAAGTGGCCATCCCAGATGGCTGCACCCCTATAACTTTCACTCTTCCCACTTTGCCCACCCTTGCTGAGCAGTATAGCCAGTTGTGGTGACTCTTTTCTGGCTTCTGTTGTTTTCCCCTAATTGGCATTCCCGTCCAAATGTATCCAAAACGGTATACCTGACAGATAGGGGGACAGCCACAGGGTATACTGCACTGACTGCCTGCCGTTCACAGCGGTCACCATTCTGTCTGCTTGCACCTTGGGTGTGACCACATCACTAGAACTCCTATCTATGATATTTTCCACCAACTGAATGCTCATGTGTATCTAATTTCTGCTCCGACTGAACCACTGGGACTGTGAGGAGTTGACATTGGTGACTCCCAGAAGAATTAGTCGGTTGGAATGCTGTGAGCGTCACGGAGCTGCCAAATGTCACAGATAGAGCACTCCACCCAGCTGAGTGACATTTATGCATGAGTTAATTAATTGAAACTAAATACTTACATAGATGATTTGGAGTTGGGGACCAAGGGCAATGTGTCCAAGTTTGCAGATGACACTAAGATGAGTGGTAAAGCGAAAAGTGCAGAGGATACTGGGATCTGCAGATGGATTTGGATAGGTTAAGTGAATGGGCTAGGCAGAAGGAATACAATGTTGACAAATGTGAGGTTATCCATTTTGGTAGGAATAACAGCAAACTGGATTATTATTTAAACGATAAATTATTAAAACATGCCGCTGTACAGAGAGACTTGGGTGTGCTAGTGCATGAATCACAGAAGGTTGGTTTACATGTGCAACAGGTGGTTAACAAGGCAAATGGAATGTTGTCCTTCATTTCTGGAGGGATGGAGTTTAAGACTAGGGAGGTTATGTTGCAATTGTATAAGGTGTTAGTGCGGCCACACCTGGAGTATTGTGTTCAGTTCTGGTCTCCTTGAGAAATGACGTACTGGCACTGGAGGGTGTGCAGAGGAGATTCACTAGGTTAATCCCAGAGCTGAAGGGGTTGGATTATGAGGAGAGGTTGAGTAGTCTGTGGCCGTACTCGTTGGAATTTAGAAGGATGAGGGGGGAACTTATAGAAACATTTAAAATTATGAAGCGAATAGATAGGATAGATGCGGGCAGGTTGTTTCCACTGGCGGGTGAAAGCACAACTATGGGACATAGCCTCAAAATAAGGGGAAGTAGATTTAGGACTGAGTTTAGGAGGAACTTCTTCACCCAAAGGGTTGTGAATCTATGGAATTCCTTGCCCAGTGAAGCAGTTGAGGCTCCTTCATTGCATGTTTTTAAGGTAAAGATAGATAGTTTTTTGAAGAAAAAAGGGATTAAGGGTTATGGTGATCGGGCCGGAAAGTGGAGCTGAGTCCACAACAGATCAGCCAGGATCTCATTGAATGGCGGAGCAGGCTCGAGGGGCCAGATGGCCTACTCCTGCTCCTAGTTCTTATGTTCTTATGTTATCAGATGAAGTTACAACTTACCATATAGCCCTGGGACTAGATCGTTTCCGTAAAATTAAAATGGTAATTGCTAATCTCTGCCCTCAGGTTTATTTACTCCTCTGCCTAGTTAATTCATTAGTTGCTGCAGTTGTATCGAATTAATTAGGCTACACTTGGAAAGTAGTGTTCAGTACAGGCCGCCCCACTACCAGCAGAATTTGGAGCCTTTAGAGACCAGTATGGACGACATTTAACAGGATACTGTCTGGTACGGAGGGGATTAGCTCTTAGGGTAGGTTGGATAAACTCGGTTTGTTCTCATAGATACTTGGGAAGATAAGGGGCGACCTGATAGATGCCTACAGATGTATAAGACGTCGGAACGGAGTGGATGGTCAGAAGCATTTTCCCAGGGTGAGAGTGCAAATTACTTGGGGACATAGATTTAACTGTGTCCGCCTTGATAAATACATGAGTAGAATAGGAATACAGGCATACGGACCCCGTAACCGTAGAAGATGTTCGGATCAATGGGCACAATGTTCAGCACCGGATTGAGGGCCGCAGGGCCTGTTTCTGGGTTGTACTTTTATTAGTGCTTTGTTCTTTGTTCTAATTATTCATGTCAGGTATTGCTGAGCGGGCAGTCCAAATCGTAATGAAAAATATATTTTTCAAGCATTTGTCTTGAACAACGAACACGAGGTAATGGGACTGAGAGACTGGAGGAGATAATCCCACACTTTCTGGGTAGACAGCTCAAGACAAGGCATTATGCGTTCAACGATAAATATATTAATAATCTTTACCAATAATAATCTTTATTAATGTCACAGCATATGTCACATTAACTCTGCAATGAAGTTACTGTGAAAACCCCGCAGCCGCCACATTCAGGCGCCTGTTCGGGTCCACGGAGGGAGAATTCACAATTTCCAATTCCCGAACAAGCACGTGTTTCGGCACAAATGGGAGGATACCGGAGCATCCAGCGAAAGCCACACAGACTTGGGAATAATGTGCAGACGCCGCACAGACAGAGGTCCAAGCATGGTATCGGACCTAGGGCTCTGGCGCTGTGAAGCAGCGGTGCCAAACACTGTACCACCATGCAGTCTTGCACATCAACAATTCTCAAGAATTGGGAATGTATCGGAATCAGGGAGATCTATGGATCTGCTGAGTAATACTGAGAAATAAATCATCAAGGCCATGGCAGGGTTTGATTCTCCTACTCTCCGCCAGCTCCAATCTCAAAATCACATTCGACCCCGTCGTTGGTTCGTCGATTAAACCTGGGACATTCCTTTAATTGATAAATGAATGAAAACAATGGTAGATCACTTTCTGATTCCGAAACAGTCAGTATTTTACCGGAGAGAAACCCGAGAGGATACAGAAGAGAAACAAAAGGACCAGTCTCCCCAACAACACCAGCGGGAGTTTGTGGTTACCCAGTTGCGGTAATCATAGTCTCAATAATTTAATTAAATATGTAACAAAATATATAATTGTTTTTCAACTCATTAGTTCCCGGCTTCCAGCATTCAAATTGCTGAGACGTCTTCAGTAGATACAGACAGAGACATCACGTGCTATTTCACCATATAGCACCGATATCTCTAGTAATTAATGGAATTAAAACAGTGAAATAATTGGTGGTATTCATAGACGTTCCTAAATGCATATTGTTGTGAAAAGTACAAAGTTTTCTAGATATATTCAGGAATTCATTGGACTGAAAATAATCAGGTCCTTGTCATGATGATTCGATTGAAAATGAATCACTGTTTAGTTAACTGTGAGTCGAAATGTGCATGGTAAATTTATTATATTATTATTGTAAGGTCAGGATTAACAGATTTAATTGACATAAAAAATCTTATGATTTTTGTCCGATCAATATTTTGAATGCGCCTGTGATTATTGGAATAAACAATCATTTGATAACCCCATTTTAAGTTACTGTGTTCCGTGGACTGAAAATTATTATTTTTTAAACATTTACTTTTATTTTTTTATAAATTTAGATTACCCAATTATTTTTTCCATTTAAGGGGCAATGTAGCGTGGCCAGTCCACCTAATCTGCACTTTTTTAGGTTGTGGGGGCGAAACCCACGCAGGCACGGGGAGAATGTGCAAATTTCACACATACAGTGACTCAGAGCCGCGAGGCGGTTGTGCTAACCACTAGGCCACCGTGCTGCCCCGACTGAAAATTAATTTGATGCTTTCTATCAATGTTGTGCAAAACATGATGGTGTAATCTATATCATCCTGCCATCCATCATTGGAATTGCTCAGTTTTCTTTGATAGAAACAGGCAGAGAGAATTGTCAAATTATTCGGTCTTGGCATAACAATGATTGTTGGAATGAAAATGTGAGATATAATTTCTAGTGTCATAGATATGGGTGAGTAGCACGATTGCTTCACAGCTCCCAGGTTCGACTGCGGCTTGGGTCACTGTCTGTGTGGTGCGTTCACGTTCTCCCCGTGTCTGCGTGGGTTTCCTCCGCGTGCTCCTGTTTCTTCCCACTAGTCCGAAATACGTGCTGTTAGGTGAATTGGACATTCTGAATTCTCCCCCACTGTACCCGAACAGGTTCCGGAATGTGGCGACTTGGGGTTTTTCCACAGTAACGTCATTGCAGTGTCAATATAAGCCTACTTGCGACAATAAAGAGTATTATTATTTATTATTAAATACATATAATTGTGGGAAGTTAAAACATTTATACATATCGTTAGTGATCAATGGATTGAAAGTAATCAGTATCTTGCCATGATAATTCTCGTGGAAAATTATCATCATTTTAATGGCCTGTGCACGGTTCTCCGTCCCGCCAGCTTCGCTTTCCGGTTCTGCGTGACTCCACCACAACAGGATTCTCTGTTCCGTCAGCCGGTCAATGATGTTTCCCATTGTGACCACCACATGCCTTCGGGATACCTGTGGACATGGGTGCGCTGCCGGCAAAGTGGAGGATCCAGCCGAGGGACAATCCCATTGATTGTGATTATCAGCTGAAGGAATGGATTTTTATTTAATGTAATTATTGTTGTGTGATCAGGAATTACAGATTCTATTCCACTGAATAAGAATCTTAATTTGATTATTTTCTGAACAATAATTTGAAGCTGCCTGTGATTATTGGAATGAACAATCCTTTGGCAATCACTGTGAAAGATGCAATGACATGTTTTTAGTTATTTGCTGTGTTTGATGGACTTAAATCTATTTTGGTATTTTGTCTCAATGTTGCACAAATAATAATTGGGTTGTGTAATGTTTGTTGGACTTTAACATAATGAGCTATTCACTGATTTAATTCAACCACGCAATGAATGAATGAGATAACTGTGTATTGGACCAAACAATCAATTGAAGTTCACTCTGATTATTGGGAAGAACTATATTAACAGGTGGCTAATCTTCGTCAGAAAATAATTAAATAATTCAAGTAAAGAGCACTAGATCCGTCATAATTTCACCAGTTTAAATATATTTAATATTGTGACTCTGGCAATCATAGATGAAAATACTAAAAGCCATTTTAAGAGATTGTTCTTACATATTCGCTTTGATTATTGGGTGTAATGATTAAAAGTTAGTTACTTTGACTCGTGGACTGACAAATAATTGGCTTGTTCACTTTAATACCGCATCCAAGCAGTAGAAAATATCTTGGCCCAAAGGACAATCTCAACAACTCTTTTTCTCAGTCGGGCCAGCCCCGTTTTCCGGCGGTTTGCCTCCCCCACCCGCGCAGCCCCGCCGGCAGCGGGATTCTCCATTTTGAAAAAAAGGTTCGATAACCCAATTATTTTCTTCCAATTAAGGGGCAATTTAGTGTGGCCAATCCACCTACTCTGCACATCTTTGGGTTGTGGGGGAGAAACCCACGCAGACACGGGGAGAATGTGCAAACTCTACACGGACAGTGACCCAGAGCCGGGATCAAACCTGGGACCTCAGCGCCGTTAGGTGGTTGTGCTAAACACTAGGCCACCGTGCTGCCCTTCCCCCGTATTTTAAATGACAATAGTCTAAGAATATTGGCAGCTTGCTACCACGAGGGGAATTTGTAACCAATACAGCAGCCAATATAGCATTGGAGAGTATAACAGTTATTACAGATGAAATGTCCTGTAAATTGTTAGGGACTGTTATGTGTAAATTCAATTGGGTTGTAACCACAAAAGGTTAACTGTGCTAAGTGTGTGAGTGGTGTTTAACAAAAAACGAATAATGGCAAGTATACACTCCATGCTGGAAGGAAAATGAAATCAGACAACAAGGGTTTGAATAAAACTGAGCTATTGTAAGCCAGGGCTGGCAGGCTACATGGTTCAGTACAATGTTCGACGTCAGAGTCAGAAATTCAGGAATAGAAACAGGATTGGTTGAAGCCCCTGCAATTAATAAAGCAAGATAATCAGATATCATCAGTTACAATTCCTATGGGAAACGGAACGCACTTCCTAAAAAAAAACCCCAGTGAGGGATATGGACCTTTTGGTCACTGATGGACTGAGTTGTGTGCCGTTTCTAAGGGACATGAGGAAGCTTTTTACGGTGCTGCTACTCTGAGGTAATCAGATGTCTGGGAGGTAGTGGAGCAACCGGAAAGGCTATTGTGTTACCTTCCTGAGCGGCGCCAGCTATGATTCACGGTGGTTGGACTTGAGGAAAGCACATCACAAAGGGTCTATCGACACTAGTCTGCTAGATGGATGCATTTAACATTTATTTTCCTGCACAGTTTACACATTATGACATGTACATACGAATGACAAGGCTGCGGGATAGTAGCTAGTCAGTACAACTATAAGAAGCATATAAATCCTAAGGGCAACACGATAGCATTGAGGATGGCTATCTATCTAGTCGGATTCAGCTCAGAGTTACCTCTCATATCTTGGTCATGGGGTTTTACCTGGTGCCTGGATTGATAATACTTGTTATTATAAGTGTATACTGCACAATCATTGGATGCCTTAATATGAGTTGTACGCTGGCTCGTGCTCGGATGCCGCCGATAGGCTTGGCCCATCATTATTCAAGAAAGATGACATCTCGTTACTGGCAACCATCACACCAGAATGAAGAGGACGGAGAGCCAGAGGCTGTAAAAATGTGATGAGGTGTTTATGTACGAAATACCGGCTCAGTTAAGTTCTGATAACGGGCCTCATTTTATTGGACAGATTAACAAGGACTTCTGCTCCCAGTTGGGCATACGCCAGCAGTTATACTGTCCACACAGACTGCAGGCGGCCGGGTTGGTTGAGAGACACAATCAGACCCTCAAAACTAAATTGGCTAAATTAGGAGCGGACACGGGACTGACATGGCTTACGTTGCTCCCCGGTGCCCTCATTCAGCTATGGGTCACACGTGCAGATCGGCCTGGCTCTCTCCTGCTGAGATATTTTACGACAGGCCCATTAGATCTCTCTGGAACCTGCCTGTTCCCAGATTGGTCCAGTTTCACCATCTGACAAAAGAAATGACTAACTATGTTCTAGACCTCACTAACGCCCTCGGTGAACTCCATAGCCAGGTTCGAGCGGCTCACCTGTCACTGTCCCTATTACATAGCTCCCTCACAGTGCAGCCTGGTAGTTATGTCATGGTCAAAAATTGGACTCGGAAACGGTCGGAGCCACGATGGGAGGGACCCCTCCAAGTCATGGTTAAGAACTGGACTCGGGAAGGGTTGGAGCCATAGTGACATGACCCCTTCCAATTTCTCCTTTCCAACCCCGCTGCAGTTAAAGTGGAGGGGCGGAGTGCTGGGTCTACCTCCACCACGGTAAAATGGTGGGTCACTAACCTGCCATCCTCCCAGGGCTGTTTTACAGGTGTGGAGAATGACGGATTGGATACGGGCCACCTGTGCTGTCTTCGGTTTTGCCTAACGTGGAACACCATCTCTACCTATAATCCCGACCAAACTACAAGGACATTTCACTTATGCAGAGGTGACGTTGTCCGATGCCCCCATGTACGAGGGCATAGTAACTCATGGAAGGTTATCTTTCAAGTTAAAGGACAATGAACGGCTCATGAAACAATTATATCAGTCCCGGCGTTGGGACGGAAACATTGCATGGACATTGCCTTGTTTTTGGAGTAAATGTACATTTGATTTTTGATGTGATAAGACTGGTGCCAGAAAGGTAAACTCAGACCGTGTGGAGGGGGTAGGAAAAGGTTGTAGGGGAGAGAGGAGGAATAGCAAGAGGACGGAACGAGCAAGAAGGGAGGCACGGCGAGAACGCAGGTTATCAGGAGGCATACTTTCTTCACTTAGGACCCAGAATGAGTGAAACCTAACCACCATGAATCTCTTCAACCAAATTTACCACCGCATTAATGGCCAGGGATCGGTTGTCTGCTACACGAACCCCGCATCTGTGCCCAGGTTATTTCCCGTCTCACCGCTTTGGGGAACTCCCCAAAATTGTGGTTCACTGTCAGAGTTCCAAGCCACCGCATGAGCAAGTTACTCTTCCTTACGATCCGGGTTCGGCCCAACCAGTTAGTTGCCTTCCCCTTCCTCGGGATAACTCCCATTCACAGTATGGTAAGCTTCAAAGGTGGAGGGCGTATATACCTAGCCACTTCACATCCAATCGAGATTCCCGGTCGTCCGAGAATTGTTTCAGCAGTGAGGGGTACGGCTGTTTTCTGGCAGAGATGGAAAATAATATTACATGTCTGTTCTCCACTTGTACTGATCGGAAGTGTCGGGTAACCTTGACATCAAGTAAATGCGTCTGTTACAACGACACTTATGTACCATTGACGGCAGGCCTTCAGCTCCTTTGTGGCTGTGCGAACGCCTCTCATGTCACTGTTGGGCCGAGGGCAACCCGCATTGCTAGGAAGCCCGAATAGGCATTCCAAAGCTGGATAAACTGGGCCACTGGGGGATCCCTGCTCAACCGATATACTGATTGAGATGCTAGTCTGCATACATATCAAGGATACTAATTCATTTTTAATGGCATAGCGACCAATGTTTTGTCACCTCCATTTTCCCCGCCAAATCGCTATCAGAACTGCCCCTCTGCGTGCCGGAAGTCACTGCAGAATCCTGCGAGAAGGGAATCGTTAGCACAGCTAGGGATTAGACCAATAGGTTATCATGAAACGATAAAAGGAGGGAATGAGGAAATGAACAAACGAAAATGATACAAAATGGGATAATTAGTTAGGATAATGTAGATGCCGGAACAAAGGAACTGAGCAAAGCATGGCTTGGATGGGGGATGGGTAATTGCTAGGATGAGAATGCTGAGTGAAAGCCCCTCACCCCCCCCCCCCCCAAGGGCTGTAGAATGTGAAGTGAGCCCAGGGCTGAGGAAGGTGAAATGAGCTAATCAGGATATATTGCCAGGTTAACAAGTGAATAGGGATAGCCTACGGGAATTTTGCATTCATTACTGTTGCCTTATTCGTTTGTATGTATGTGAAATTTGATGCAACTTGAATGTATCTTTACAGAAATGTTGTGTCATGTGTGTACTCTGGCTGTGGAAGATCCAGTAGACAGTGGTTGTGTCCTGCTCTCCCAATAGGGTGAGTCACCCAGCTAGCAGGTTAAAATAAACAAGAATTGATACCTGCAGATCCGTCTCAAATTTTATTGAGACCAGACTGGCAGCAAAAGTATCAGGATTGTCACCCCGGTTCATCCCACAGTCCAAAGATGTGCAGGTTAGGTGGGTTGTATTGGGCCACGTTTTACTGCTCACATAGATACCAATGTCTCCCAGACCTGGATCCAAATCTTTGGCGTGATGAAAACATGATTTCAAACTCAAATTAATCAGTCCATAGAGGTGACAGGAGCTGAATACAACTAAAACGGCTCAAGGAATGTTCCACTGACTGAAGGATTGTGTAAATGCATCTCAGAGGTGAAGTCAGTGTAATATAATCGTGATGCATGTTTCTGAGCCTGTGATCAGTGTATTGTGAGGTGGGTGGTTTCCTTTTGGAGAATCCCCGGGATGGGCAGTAACCCACTCATTGAAGCTGCAATCCCCGCGTTCTGCTGGCAGCGGGTGAATGGAGAGTTCAACTAAAATCCTGTTGCGTGTCCTTCTCTCTCCCAAAGTGCAGCCAGCAAGAAATAATTTCATTCAAAACTTGTGGAAGTGTAAATGTCACATGGCTGTGAGATGACGTATTGTGTTAATATTGAACAGCAAATCGGACCAAGGAAGCCTTGGCTCAAAATTACAGAAGAGTGAATTTTAAGGTTTCTGCCCAGAATGAAACAGGAGAGTTTGTGTCTCTTGAGCAAACGTGATAGATTCACTTCAGAAAAAGATCAACTAAAAATGGAAACTCTTGAAATTTTGGTCAAAACTAAATTTAGAAAACGATTAACAATCATCATTGGTTTTGAAAAATTGAAGTCTGTTATTTTTAATTACTGATGAATGTCGGACGGATGTTGAGTTGTGAGTCTCAGAGCTGCGACAGTGAGAAGGTTCGTGGGTTTGGGAAATTGGAAGTTACACATGAGCAGATTGTGTGACGATTTCACTTCACTGTCGATATCACGTTCCAGCAAACAGCATTCGGTGTATGTGACTGTCTGAAGATGTGACTTGTGTTCATTCGAAACATGTAATTTTGATACATTCCAGATAAAAACTCGGAAGTGAAAATCAACAGCGTATGGTATACTGTCAGCCGGGTTGAAACGCATTTCGTCAGTCTCCCTGCTGGTCTAGTAGTTCTGTTTCCGGGTCAGGGAATGACGCTTAATTTTGTTTTACCAGCCGTTCAAAGAAGCTGAATCACAGTTTAACAGAAAAGAGCTCTGCCATAATCATTGAAGTGACATTTGTCGTTTCACATCAGAGCCGCAAATATCACAAATGCAGCAGGTCGAGAACAAATACAGCGGCAGGAAGAAACGTGCAGTGATTGGTTGTAAAGTGCGAGAGATGACGGAACTGAAAATCGGGGTGGTATTGGGATAGATTTTATTGCTCAGACCGACACAAATGTCCCCCAGGTCTGGGTCCAAATCCAGGTCGTGATGCAAATAAGACATCAAACTGAAATTATTTAGTCCATCGTCATGTGAAAGTACCATTAGGAAATGAACGATTACGCAATGTACCTTTAAGACGTAGGGCAGCTCATATTACTGAAGTAATCTCAGAGGGTGGGGTGAGCTGAGCGGAGCATTCTTCTGCTTTTGTTTTCGGGTTAATTGTGGAGAAAGTTGGGTATGATTGTGTGTTTTGCAAAGATGCTGCAAGAAGAAATCACAGAACTGGGCTGTCGACGTCTGAAAATCCAAAGACTATAAGTATATTGAATGTAACCACATGTCTGTTGTTCAACGTGAAGTCTTTTGGAGGTTTGAAGGAACATTTTAAGGTATTATTCTTTTCGGGGTTATCTTTGAAGTAAGTGATGTTAAGTGATTCAATGTTTATTTAAAAAAATAAGTTGAATTAATGTAACAAACATTGTTTTGTGATTAGAAACCCACGTGTCCCTAATTGTAATACCACGCCTGGAGAACAAGCCGTGAACTCCATGATACATTTCGGTGTTCTGAAAACGCCTCTCCCATTACAATTGGGGTCTCGTCCGGGATAAATGTCTATCTATGCTTTTGTGAACGTAAAGACAGTGAAGGATTGTGGATTTTCCGGTGTGGTATTTTAGTTTAAGTGGTTAGAGTGTAGTGAACAATGGCTCTATCAGAGGCTCAGATGTTTTTGGGGGTGCACACGATAACATGTGATAACCTACGGACAGAGATTAAAAACAGACTGTTAGGTTTGGCAAAAGCATTGCAGTTAACATTACCTGACAAAATACGAAAATATGAGGGACTTAACGCGCTAGCTGCGCATTTACGTTTGCCTGTGATACAATCCGACTCATTAGATATTGCACAGCTCTAGTTGCAGATTAAGCACTTTTAACATGAAAATGAATTAAAGCAACTTGAACATGAAAAAAAATGAAAGCGGCTTGAATATGCAATGAAAGACAAAGAAAGAGATAGAGATAGAGAGGAAACGGAAAGGGAGAGAGAAGAAAGAAACAAAGAAAGCGATAGAAAGGAAAGGGAAAAAGAGAGAGTTTGAACTTCGGAAAATGGCTCTGAAACATGAAAATCAGTTAAACTTGGCAGAGGATGAGGATAATGAGACAGAGCGTCAGAGTCGAAGACGTGGTGGGGTTCTATTTAAATATGTCCAAGCATTGCGAAATTTTGACGAGAAGGAATTAGAAGACGTTTTCCATTTCATTTGAGAAGGTAGCTAAACAAATGCAGTGGCCACAGGACATGTGGGTATTACTGATTCCAACAAAGTTGGTAGGGAGGGCGAGTGAAGAATTTGCATCACTACCGGTGGAGGTATCTGGAACGTATGAGGAGGTGAAGAAATCCATCTTAAGTGCATATGAGCTAGTGCCTGAAGCTTACAGACAACGTTTAGACATTTATGTAAAGAATATGGTCAAACATACACGGAGTTTTAAAGGCTCAAACAGAGACTTTTGTATTTCCTGCCCGATGGAAGAAGTTAGAAGAGTGAGTAAGCATGGCGGGAGGGGTCTTTGATTACACTGCCCGCTTTCCCCAGGCAGCGGGAGGTGCAGATGGAGTCAATGGATGGTAGGCGGGTTTGTGTGATGAACGGGACTGTGTCCACGACTCTCTGACGTTTCTTGCAATCTTGGGCCGAGCTGTTGCCATACCAGACTGCGATGCAGACGGATAGGATGCTTTATATGGTCTGTAAAAGTCGGTTGCAGTCAAATGGACATGCCAACTTTCCTTAGTTCCCTGAGGAAGTATAGGCGCTATTGTGCTTCCTTGGTGGTACGGTCGACGTGGGTGGACTAGGACTGATTTTTGGTGATGTGCACACCGAGGAATTTCAAGCTGTCAACCATCTCCACCTCGGCCCCCTTCATGCAAACAGGGGTGTGTACAGTTCTTTGTTTCCTGAAACCAATGACCAGATCTTTAGTTTAGCTGATATTTAGGGGGAGATTTTCGTCATTACACCACTCCATTAGGGTCTCTATCTCCCTTTTGTTTTCTTAGTCATCGTGTTTCGAGATGTATGAGTCCGTATTGTCAAGTTGCTCCAGGGATGAGTGTAGGATCAGGGAAATGGCGTCTGTTGTGGACCGGTTGCGGTGGTATGCGAATTGCAGTGGATCTAGGCATTCTCGGAGTATTGAGTCGATGTGCCTCATGAAAAAATCTCTCGAAGTACTTCATTCCTTTCGATGTCGAGACCTCTGTACAATTGTCCTTGAGTCACCTTTGGCATCTTCTTGAAGGTGGGGATCTCAGGAAGGAGTACAGAGAGTTTGAAGATGTCCGAGAATACAAGCCGGGGTCCGCGCAGGGTCTGAATGCACGAACTGGGACACCGTCCGGGCCCGTTGCCTTCCAAGGGTTCACTTCAAAGATGGCCGATCTGATTTAGAAATGTGCAACGTTGGGTATGGGTGTGTTCGGGGCTGCTTGGGCAGTCGACAGAGCTTTGATGGTTTCCTGCTCGAACCGCGGGAAGAATGCAATGAGTTCATTAGGTAGGAGTGTGCTGCTGCCGGAGATACTGTTCGGCTTCGCTTTGTAGCCTGATATGTTGATTACCAGTTCCATTGTGAAACTTGCTGTTGAAACTGCTTCTATCGTGTCTTCAGGTAGTGTCTTCTAGATTGTCACAACCCCCTGTCAGTATTTATCCAGTTGTATTGAGAAACTTCCAATTGAATATGTTGCTATCTGTCTTCAGATTATAACAATCCCATTTAGAATCTATCCATTGCGAAACTTAAACCTGATCCCATAGTGTCTTCAGACTGTTTATTCCACCTAATAACAACTCTACATTAAATGTCTTATCAATATGCCGAGGGCGTCTCTGATCAATCATTGTAAATCTTGTTGCTGGTGCTCGTTCCAGTGGAACCCTTTCTGCTCTCTCTCTCTAAACTCCTTCCTACTTTGGATTCCTCCTTGAAATTACTCTTTACCTTCAACTGATCTACAGACTACAAGTCCAGATCTATAATCGCACCATCCAAGAAATCCTCCATCCCTGACACCATTCCATTAAATATCCTCGGTATTCTCTCCAATATCCTCACATCCGCTTGCATATTTTGTGGCAGGCAGAAAAGCAATTCCTCAGCTGTGGTCCGATCTATAATCTTAGTTGTAATTCTATGGTCTATTGGCGAAGTGATGGAAAGTGGGATTAAAATATTCAGGTGGTTGTTCTTGACCTGCGCAGTCCAGATGTGCCGACTTGCATTTCCGTGCTCTGGACGTCGATGACTCTATGACTCTAACAAACTACTTTTTGGGGTCTCCGCCTCTATTGATAAAGTTAATTATCTTCTGAGGTTTTCCCAATATTAGCAACATTCCCTTCCAGTGCAGGCAAAGTGTGTACATGTACCTGCTCTCTTCCTTCACACGTTCTTAATTGGACCATTCAGTTTATATTGCCAGTGTTCAGCCCTCCCCCCGAATGCATCACCCACACGATAGTGATTTAAGTATAATTTTCCGGGACTTTCTCTTTCACAGGTCTGAGAATATCCTGCGGATGTTTACTGCTACAATGCTCACTGTTTCATTGCTGAGTGTCTGTCATTTGTGAATGTTGAAATTATTTCTATTGAAGCTAATATTCGTGAATTGCATCTTGAAGAGCAAGTGGCCTAATACGGGCCCCGAGTGGCAATGTCTACACCCCTCCCGTCTGATTAACTATCCTTCACCGCTTCTCACTGCTTTCTGTTTCATCGCCAATATCACATTAAACTGTCACAAACCCTTTATCCACGGCTTTGGGACTCGATAACAAATCCAATAAATGATATTTGATCACAATATGTTCCAACACATAAATTCACATCAGTTCCCTCACTAATACTCCAGTTATCTTGAAAAAGAACTGCAATAAGGACATGCGATGTGATTTTCCACGAAGAACAGCGTGCTTCTCACATAAGGCACACTGCAGAAGGAGGCCATGCGGCCCATCTGGTCTGCACCGGCTCATGGAAAGAACACCCTACCCTAGCCCACACCTCTATCCATTACCCAGTAACCCCACCCAACACTCAGACCATTTTTGGACAATAAGGACAATTTAGCATGGCCTACCAACCTAGCCTGCACATCCATAGACTGAAGGAGGAAACCGGAGCACTCGGCGGAAACCCATGCACCCACTGGGAGAACGTGCAGAATCCGCGCAGACAGTGACCCAAGCCGGGAATCGAACCTGGGACCCTGGAGCTGTGAAGAAATTGCTCTAACCACTATTCTATCGTTCTTCCGCCACTCATAGCACCGTTTCCTCGCTAAGAAACAATATTCCTGTTGTCCATTCTGAGCTCTAGAAATGTCGCCGTGAATAACATTATACTGGCTGCTCTGTAACGCCAGTCTTCATCTGCATCTCCTTTTACCAAAGGATGGTACATTGATAACCCTCCAGTCCCCTGGAACTGCACAATATCAATGAAGGTTTAATATAACGGTCTGTGTTCCCATTATTTCCAGCACGCCAACCCTCAGTCTCGTTTCATTCAGCCAATGCATGCCTGGTTGTGCCATAAAATGTGTGAGATTTAAAAGGGTTAATGGAACCTGTTTGTTCAGTGAGTGTAATTAATGTCAGTCTGGGTGGATCGTAATTGTGTCACTGGAGGGTTTCCCTCTTCTATTAATAAGGATTCATTTCAATGAGTTATCACAAACTGTCAGCGGGAGCATCAACTCCAACACTGACAGAGATCAAAGGCAACAGAGAGAACGAGAGGAGGAATCAGAATCTAAGAACAATCGATCGCGACGTTACAATGGATCAGAAACTGAGAACAATCGATCGGAACTTTACGACAATGGACAGGGGTTTCTCCTGGGGTCTTTATTACATGTCTTTCCATTCTTTACGATGGCAGGTCTACGGCGTACTTCTGATAATTCAAGTGGGTTTTTATCCTCTCCTGGCTGTTGTTGGTATCCCTGGTAAGTTTCCCTGCCCTGTTATTTATTGTGCAAACCACTTCAAGTGAATTGTTGCTCTGGTCATTTACATCTTTGAAAACTGAATCCACGTTCCTCAGTCCATAATCTCGGGCGTTCATGACATAAAGGAGCAGAATGAGACCATTTGGCCAAACGGGTCTGTTCCGCCATTGGAACGTGGATGATCTCATCCTCGGCCTCACGCCACCGTCCTTCTCATTCTGTATAACCCTCAATACATTAGCAATTCAAAATCTATCTATCTCCTCCGTAGATTTATTCAATCCCCAGCATCCACCGCACTCTGGGGTAACGAATTCCACAGATTCGCATCCCTTTGGGAGAAGTTATTTTTCCTGAACTCTGTATTAGGTATGCTGTCAGTTACCGAAGATTATGACCTCTCGTTCTAGAATGTCCCACAAGAGAAAACATCCGCTCCACATCCGTTTTAACCAAACCTTTTATCATCGTTAAAACCCCAATTCGATCTCCACTCATTCTTCTAAACTCGAGACAGTAACGACCGAAACTGTTCAAACTCTCTTCATAAACCCCTTATCTCTGGAGTCAATCTAGTGAAATTCCTCTAAACTGCTTCTAATGCCAGTACATCTTTCCTCAAATAAGGTGGCCAAAACTTTGCACAATACTCCAGGTGCGGTCTTCCCCATGCAATGTCCTGAATCTTTGTAATAACAACTGCTAACTTTTAAGCACTGTTCCTTTAGCTATAAATGCCAATACGGATTCCAGTAACTGATGTTATTCCCTATCTAGTGGCTCCTCTCCGATCTTTATTTGATATCGGATGCTGTTCAGACTTCCCACCACCCCTTTGGCAGTAAAATAATTATATCGACACGTTTTCTCCATTATCAATTCGTCCCACTTGCCATCACTATCTCTGCCTCATCTCAGCTTCAGAATAGACCATCAGCTGTATCTGTTAAATCCAGAATCGACTATTTCAATTATATTCTAGTCACATAATTCATTTTACTAACCTTCATGAAGCACAGATCATCCACAAGTGTACTATCCATATCGTAACTCCCACCGTAACCCAGTCGTGTATTCTCTCTGTGCTCACTGCTCTGCAATGATTGCCAGTCAGGCAGAATCTCACTACCTGTATTCTCATTCAGTGATTGAAATTATCCAGTCGCACGCAATCAAATTAGAACATTTCCATGTCCATTTCCAATGAATGTCGAAATGAGTTAATTGTCATTACTTGTCCTGTTCTGTTGGTTGTTTGGTAGAGGTGATGAAAATGGGTTTCTGTGGAAATTCAGAAAGGACAGAGGATTTGGTAACCCAGCTCTGGACGAGGGCTGGGTACTGCAGTTACTGTGAATCTGGTGCTGTAACGTGACCAACAAATGTAGCAGACGCTGCAGATAGGAGGAAGGCTGTAAAGATAGAAAATCAAGTGTCACTGTCCCACCATCCTGGAGACTTACAAGAACATTTTACCAACCTGCTCCTCACCCAGGAGCAGAGTGTGAGGCAAATCTGATTCAACACGGAGCTGGTTACAGAACTGTGTCACCTCCTTCAACACGACCTGGAACCTCACACCAGGGGGCGGGTGTATGGTCCTGCCAGTGTCTTTTAACGTCACAGCCCCATTTACCTTTTCTGTTTCCGAAATTGCCCGTCTCAGTAATGGTGACCATTAAACTGTGGTGGTTTGAGGAAACACTCAGATGCATGTTGTGTAACAAGAGAGGAATTTGTTGAGGATAATTAAATGGTTAACTATATACAGTCACAGAGGGCTCTGAAAAAGCTTTTTATTTGGAGGCTCCCGGGACCACACTGCATGTCCCCTACTCCCAGGGCTTATTCCCTATGATTCATAAACAATAGGCCCGGAAAGGGTAACGCACACCACATGGGATCACCCCTGAAAGAGACAAGCTATGAGATTCTTCCCCTTACTTCCGCCTGTGACATATACGCAACTTGAGTCATTTTGAGTCAACTATGTACAAGAAAAGCTGCAGACATTTAAAACGTGACAGTTCAGAACAGACCATTAAAGTGTTAATCTGAGGCATGGTGGATCGCCTTCGGCCCCATCCGGCGCCTCCACCAATGGGATAGTGTTATGTTCACCAGCAGGATGTTGCCTCGATGTTTCGACCTCGTCGGAATTGTACCAAATTTGAGAGATCGTCAAATTCTCTTTATAAAGCTGTTGTCACTGTTTGAAAACCTAGCATTGAATACCTTACAATCTCAGTTCAACACGTCTCCAGCTTCCTCAGGTGTCATCAGTGAGTTCTCTACGGAACGCTCCGGGTTCCCTCGGTTTTGAATCTGCTGAGGGGGCACTGGTGATGCCAGCTGGTTTCAACTGTTGAGCCATTGGTTGTCTGACCTCTCAGCTCCTTAAATGGTCAACATAATTCCTCACCCGTCTGCCTTGAAATGAAATGAAATGAAATGAAAAGTTAAAATGAAAAACGCTTATTGTCAAGAGGAGGCTTCAATAAAGTTGCGGTGAAAGGTCCCGAATCGCCATATTCCGGCTCCTGTTCGGAGAGGCTGGTGCGGGAATTGAACCGTGCTGCTCGCATGCCTTGGCATGCTTTAAAAGCCAGCCCAGCCCAGTGTGCCCAGCCCAGTGTGCCCAGCCCAGTGTGCCCAGCCCAGTGTGCCCAGCCCAGCCCCTATTTCACCATGTATCAGAATGTACCGGACATCACTACAATTCTGCCAGGTATCCAATTTGGGCTGAAGGAAAATGTATTGTAAACTCTCTCGAACTTTAATTGACATGTCTCCTTCTCCTTTACCAGGATGTGCACTAGGAAACTCCTGTACAACTCCTTATTAGCTGTAGGCAGCATTGTTTTGTGAAGGGGAGATGGTGTCTCACGAACTTGATTGAGTTGTTTGAGGAGGTGACAAAGATAATTGATGAGGGGAGGGCGGTAAATGTGGTTTACATGTACTTCAGTAAAACCTTTGACAAGGTGCCTCATGGCCGATTATTACAAAAGGTGAAGTCACAAGGGATCTCAGGTGAGCTGGTAAGATGGATCAAGAACTGACTCGGTCACAGAAGGCAAACGGTAGCAGTAGAAGGGTGTTTTTTCTCAATGGAAGGTTGTGATCACTCGTATTCCACAGGGATCTGTGCTTGTGTCTCTGTTGTTTGTAGTATTCATGAACCATTTGGAGGAAAATGTAGCCTTCTGATCAGGAAGTTCGTGGAAAACACCAAGTTTGGTGGAGTGGCAGAGAGTTTTGAGGATTGTCACTGGATACAGCAGAACATAAATTGTTTGGAGACTTGGGCTGATAAATGATGAATTGAATTCAATCCAAAAAAATGTGAGGTAATGCCTCATGTGGTCGGTATCACATGGGGGGAGCCTCATGTGGTCGGTATCACATAGGGGGGAATTATATCGGATATGGCAAACCATTTAAGAATATAGAACGTCAGACAGCTCTGAGCGTGTAGGCCCACAGATATTTGAGTGTGGCACCACAAGTGTACAACATAGTCAAGAAATCATGCGGAATGCTTGCCTTCATAGGTCGGAGCATCGAGCATAAAAACTGGCAAGTCATGCTACAGTTGCAAAGAACCTTGGTACGGCCACATTTGAAATATTACGCACAATTCCCGTCACCACACTACCAGAATGACGTTCCTATTCAATCCTGGGAACCTTCGCTGCACTTCCTCTTTAACAAGAACACCCTTCCTCAGATAAAGACACCAAAACTGCACACAGTACTCCATTTGTGGCCTCACCAGCGCCTCGTACATTTGCAGTAAAACATCTGTATTCCCATATACAAATCCGCTCGGAATGAGAGGATTTTGTACTGCCTGCTGCACCTGCGCGCTTACTTTCAGCGGCTGATACGTGACGATACCAAGGTCTCGTTAGCTATCAACCTCTCTAAATTTATAACACTAAATGATAATTTGCCTTCCTACATTTGCTGCCGAAGCGGATAACCTCATATTGATGCACATAATGCTGCATTTGTCATGTAAGTGCCCGTTCTGGTTTACGGCTGGTTTAGCTCACCAGGCTAAATCTCTGTCTTTTAAAGCAGACCAAGCAGGCCAGCAGCACGGTTAGATTCCCGTTCCAGCCTCCCCGGACAGGCGCGGGAATGTGGCGACTAGGGGCTTTTCACAGTAACTTCATTGAAGCCTACTCGTGACAATAAGCGATTTTCATTCATTTCATTTCATTCACTCAGCCTGTGCAAATCCCGCTAGACCATCTCTGCATCCTACTCAAAGCTCACCATCCCTCCGATTTTGCATCAACTGCAAATTTGGAGATGTACCTTGTGTTTCCTCCTCCAAATCATTCATATTTAACGTGAACAGTTGAGTTTCGAGCACAGGTACCTGCTGTACCCCACCAGTCACATGCTGCCAGTAAGAAAAAAATAGCCATTTATTCCAACTTTTCTCTTCATCTCAAGACTACCCATAATCCCCTGCGCATTAACTTTTCATATTATTCTGCGACGAGAGACATTGTCCAATGTGCTCTACAAGTCGAAATGAACAACATCTACCGATTCTACCGGTCAACTCTACTAGTTTCATCTGCAAACAATTTTTCTAGATTTGTCAAGCATGATGTGGCGAAGTCTCAGACGGAGATGGTGCAGTCCCAGAAGTCGACGCCGCTGTCCCATATGGAAATGGTGTCCTCCCAGACAGAGATCGTGCAGTCCCAGAGTTGGTTGTGCAGTTCCAGACGGAGTCGGTGCAGTCCCAGAGCAGATGGTCCATTCCCTGTGTTCCATGGCTGCATACATGCAGAGCCTGGCTGAGACGAGATCGTGACTCCAGGATCACAGCTCCAGGTAGCGGCATAGCTCTGCTCGCACACCCGTCCATGGAGTAGCCTGGGGTCATTAGGCACTCCGACGTAGGAGGAGGTGACTGGGTCCTTGCCAGTCAGTACGGTATTCGAGGTGCTGGATCACCAAGGCATCTGGGGCTCACCCTCCTATCTCTTGCGCATCTGGTGGGAAGCAGACAGAACACGACTGTCCCACGACTCCTGGGACACCCGATCAGCAGTCATGTGGGATTCGGCCAAATTGGTGAACCTGGAGGTGATCGAAACCTGCCGTGCGCGTTCCGGCCTGCGCACACACTGTGCCACCACCCGTACCTGCCCAGGCCCCATGTTCTGCCAATCCACGCCTTCCCCCGTAGCCTCCTTCTCGGACGATATCTGGTCTTCATCCTCCTCCCCAGCAGGTCGCGCCTCTGTTGTGCCAATTTGTGGAGGATGCAGAAGACCACAACGATGGAGGCGACCCCCTCAGTGCCAAGCTGGAGACCCCCCTCCAGAGCGGTCCAGGCACGAAATCGTATCTTCAGGAATAGGAGGCAACACTCGATTACGAACCTGGTCACAGCATGTGTATTATTGTAGCGGTCTCGATGTCGGTCTGTGGACTGCGAATAGGCTCCAGCAGCCACGACAGCAGTGGTTAAAGCCTGTCCCCAGGAAACAACACGCTAGCTGGGTACGGGGCGTCTCTCAGAGGCGAGGAAGCGTCATGTGACTGGATGAATGCGCCATGCACACTGCCCGGGCATCGGTGGACACTACCCATGTATCGCTGCACACTGCCCGTGAGTCGGGTTCACACTGCCCGGGTATCGATGCCCACTTCTCGGGTATAGGTGCACACTGCCTGGATATCAGTGCACACTGCGCTGGAATCGGTGCACACTTCCCGCGTATAAGTGCACAATGGACGGATATCGGTGTACACTTCCAGGTATCGCCACACTCTGTCCGGTTACGGAAGCACACTGCCCGAGTATCGATGCCCACTTCTCTGGTATAGGTGCACACTGCCTGGGTATCGGTGCACACTGCCCGGGTAACTGTGCAAACTGCCGGGGAATCAGTCCACACTGCCCAGTTTTCGGTACACACCGCAGGGGCATCCGGTGTACACTGCCCGGGTATCGGTGCACGCTGCACGGGTATCATCATATAATTTACAGTGCAGAAGGAGGCCATTCAGCCCATCGAGTCTGCACCGGCTCTTGGAAAGATCACCCTTACCAAGGTCCACAACTCCACCCTATCCCCATAACACAGTAACCCCCACCCAACACTAAGGCAATTTAACATGGCCAATCCACCTAACCTGCACATCTTTTCGACTGTGGGACGAAACCGGAGCACCCGGAAGAAACCCACGCACACACGGGTAAGATGTGCAGACTCCGCACAGACAGTGACCAAAGCCGGAATCGAACCTTGGACCCTGGAGCTGTGAAGCGATTGTGCTATCCACAATGCTGACGTGCTGCCCGGGTATCTGTGGACACTGCCCGGGCATCGGTGCGCACTGCCTGGGTATCAGTGCCCACAGCCCGGGTATCTCTGCACACTGCCCGGGTATCGGTGCACACTGCCCGGTATCGGTGCACAGTGCCTGGGTATCGGTGCACTCTGCATGGGTATCGGTGCCCACTGCCCAAGTATCGGTGCACACTGCCCGAGTATCGGTGCCCACTGCCCGTGTATCGGTGCACACTGCCCAAGTATCGGTGCACACTGCCCGGGTATCGGTGCACACTGCCCGGGTATCGGTGCCCACAGCCCGGGTATCTCTGCACACTGCCCGGGTATCGATGCACACTGACATGGTATCCATGTCCATTGCCCGGGTATCGATGCACCCTGCCCGGATATCTCTGCACACTGCCCGGGTATCTCTGCACACTGCCCGGGTATCGGTGCACAGTGCCTGGGTATTGGTGCACACTGCATGGGTATCGGTGCACGGTGGACGGGTATCGATGCACACTGCCCGGGTATCGGTGCCCACTGCCCGGGTATCGATGCACTGTGCCCGGGTATCGGTGCCCACTGCCCGGGTATCTCTGCACACTGCCCGGGTATCGGTGCACCGTGCCTGGGTATCGGTGCACACTGCCCGGGTATCTCTGCACACTGCCCGGGTATCGGTGCACACTGCCCGGGTATCGGTGCACACTGCGTTGGTATCGGTGCACAGTGCCCGGGTATCGATGCACAGTGCCCGGGTATCGGTGCCCACTGCCCGGGTATCTCTGCACATTGCCCCGCTCTCGGTGCTCACTGCCCGAATATCGGTGCCCACTGCCCGGGTATCGGTGCACACTTCAAGGGTATTGGCACAGTCCGTCCGTGTATTGGCACACCCGACCTGTGTATCGGTGTGCACGGCCCGGATATCGTGTGCACGGCCAGGGTATCGTCACACTGCCCCGGTATCGGTGAACATTGCCCCGCTCTCGGTGCCCATTGCCCGGGTATCCGGGCACACCACCCAGTTATCGGTGCACACTGCACGAGTATCTGTGCACACTGTCATGCTATTGGTGAACACTGCATGGGGATCATTGCACACTGCCCCGGTATCGGTGCACAATGCCTGAGTATTCCTGCACACTGCCCGGGTGTCGGTGAAGACTGCAGGTGTATCGGCGGGCAATGTGTGTGTATCGGTTCCCACTCCACGGGTATCGGTGCAAACTGTATTTGTTTCGGTGCCCACTGCTCGGGTATCGGTGCACTCCGCACGCATATCAGTGAACACTGCCCGTTTTCCGTGCACACTTTATGAGCAGCAATGAACACTGCCCGGGTATCCGTGCACAGTTCCCGTGTATCCGTGCACACTGCATGGGTATCGGTGCACACTGCCCGGGTGTCGGTGCACACTCCCGTGTATCGGTGCACACTGCCCGGGTATCGTTGCACTGTGCCCGGGTATCCGTGCACACTGGCAGGGTATGGGCGCACACTGCCCGGGTATCGGTGCCCACTGAAAGGGTATCCATGATTCACTGCATGGGAATCGGTGCACCCTGCCCGTCAATCGGCTCACCCTGTCTGAGTATCGGTGTGCACGGCCCGGATATCATGTGCACGGCCAGGGCATCGTCACACTGCCCTGGTATCAGTGCACACTGCCCGGGTATCGGTGCACACTGCCCGGGTATCGGTGCACACTGTCTGGGCACCGGTGCCCACTGCCCGGGTATCGGTGCACTGCCCAGGTATCGGTGCACACTGCCCGGGTATCGGGGCACACTGCCCGGGTATCGATGCACAGTGCCTGGGTATCGGTGCCCACTACCCGGGTATCGGTGCACACTGCCCGGGTATCGGGGCACACTGCCCGGGTATCAGAGCACACTGCCCGGGTATCGGTGCACACTGCCCGGGTATCGGTGCACACTGCCCGGGTATCGCTGTACCGTGCCTAGGTATCGGTGCCCACTGCCAGGGTATCGATGCAGGCTGCCCGGGTATCCGTGCACACTGCCCGGGTATCGGTGAAAACTGCCCGAGTATCGGGTGCAGATGTATATGATACACTTCATATTGTTACATATCAGCTGGACGTTCATCGAGTTGAACCACTTTCACATTTTGTCGAGCGGCTGTCATCTGCATGTGCTCTTATGGGGACATGCATCCTTTCGATCACCCGGGGGACCCGGGGCATCTTTATGATGGCACTGAATCCTGCTGCCCGGGTATCATGTTGAGCCTGGTCAACATTGAAATGGATGTAATGTGAAGACTGGGAATTTACGGGTTCCATGATGGCGCAGATGCACTTGTGTATCGAGCTCTGTGAAATCACAGACAGCACCCCACTTAGATCCAGGAAGGACTCTGTGGCATGAATGTTGACGGCGACCGTCACCTTTACAGTCACTGGGAATTGTGTCCTGGCCCAGATGCCCGCGGTACCAGGTGCACCATGATCTGGCAGATATGTCGCACTGTCTCTAGAATCTTCGCCGGCATACCCGTCCCCACAGGTCCTCGAACGACAGGCGCTTCCCATACAGACGATGCCTCCTTCGTTACCTCCTTGGTTCCTCTTCCTCGGCCTGATGGGCGGTTGGCTGTCCATCCTGAGTTGCTGCCTCCTGTTCCTCTGCTGGCCTCTCCGCTGCTGCAGCATCCTTCTCTGGCAGCTCCATCTCGTACAGCTGCAGGAAACTTCCCACGGCGGCAAATAGAAGGAAGGCCACCATTGATGGTTGAATTCCAATATCAATTGTCTGCAGAGGGCGAAAGGCCGACATGTTAGGATGGTGCGTACCCCCGTGCCCAACCAAGTGCAATGGACAACATGGTAACGCCAGCTGGCACTACAAACATGCCCCGAATATACTCCTTCTCCGTCCTCTCCGCAACCCGGGACCACCGGTGCCTGACATAATGAAGGGCTCTGCTCTTGTCGCCTGACCCTATATCCAGGGTTACCATCTGCTGGCGCTTCGTATTACAGTGGTACGCGACCACTCTAGGGGCCGTTGTCCTTGGGTGGGCCGCGTGATACATTGGCGCCACCCTCAAGGCAACATAGCATTGCAATTTGGCATCAAACCAGCGCTGGCAACGATTTCAGCATCGGAAAAGATTCTCCTCCCATTCGCGGTTCCCAATTCCGTCGTCTGCCAGCGGGGAATCCCACCCCATTTCTTTACTAATTCTAATTTTATTGAGCTCCTCACAGAAGCCACTGTTTTCAGAACATCCGGTACATTATTCATATTTTTCGCTGTGAAGACAGAAGCAAACAACGAATTTAGTTCCTCAGCCGTTTCTTTCTTCCCGGTAATGAATTCCCCTATTTCTGATTGTGAGGTGTCACATTTGTTTATACATTTTTTCTTCTTTACATACATGTAGACACTTTCACAAGTATTTTCTGTGTTCCACAGTTGTTTAGTTTCAATAATTTTCTCCCTTCTTTTCTCAATACCGTGGTCTGCCATTGCTGAATTTTAAACTGTTCTCAATCTTCATCTTGATTGCTTTTTCTTGCTAATTGCCTCTGCTTTGAGTTAAAACTTTCTCTAATTTCAATCATAAGCCATGGTTTGGACGCAGATCCCTTTCTACTCTTGCCCCAAAGAGGAATAAACAATGTTTGAAGTTCACCTATTCGTTCCCTGAATGCCTGCTGTTGACTATCCAATGTTCTTCCGTCCGGTAATGTTTCCTAATCCGTTATGTCTTATACAATCACTGTTACCTCTGTTGAGATTCAGGTCCCTGGACCTCAATATTCACCTTGATTAAAAATTCACACACGTTATGGTCACTAACCCCAAGGATTATCTCACAACTTCATTTCCAGCTAACCCTTTCCGATTGCGCAACACCCAATCCAAGATGGCCTGTTTCCTTTTTGGTCCCTTAATATACTGGTCCGAAAAACCATCCATTATACACTCAAGTAATTCATCCTCTATTATTCTGTCACTATTTTGAGCAATCAAATCTGAATTCAAATTAAAGTCACCTATACTAACATAGGTTCCTTTATCACATCTGTATCTGATTTCTTGCCTAATGGTATTCCCAAAATTTACCACTGCAGTTTAGGTCTGTCTAACATCGCAAAGCATGTCTCTCGCCACTTTATGTTACTTAGCACCACCCATACAGATTCTACACCACCGGTCGTAATGTGTTTCTTCTATATTGTATACATATCTTCCTTCATCAACATTGCCACTTCGCCATATTTTCATTTCTGTCTATCCTTCCTAAACACTGAATCGCCCTCAAAGTTTATTGCCCATCCAGGTCAACTCGGAGCCACGTCTCCGTAATCCCAACTATGTCGGATCCCTTTAGAACTAATTCATCCATTTTATTAGAAGGCTCTGCATGATCAGGGAACAAAAAACTTTAAGGTTGCTCCTTTGATCGTTCCATATCCCGCACTTGCTATTATTTGCAGGATGACGCCTGGTCTGGAGGAATGTTTTTCAATCTTTTTTGCCCAGGACCGATTTTTGCCAACTGGCTATCCTCAGGAACCCACGCTGGCCGACTTGCGTGACCCCAGCATGTTTTCTTACCTTTACTGTGACAGGGGCCTTCTTGGTCCTCACGATCTCACTTGCTTTGTCATTCAATGTAACATTTCTTCTGACGATAAAAGCTGATTATTTAACTTCTCGCTGAATCCTTTGAAAGAATCTTTGACCTCCAACTTGCTATGCTTATTCATCGATTACCTTTGAATTTTGAGCGTTTTAATCTTTCATTTGCCAGTAGATCTCTCATATAACACACATGGGCTTTGCGTCCTGATCTGAATTGGCACCATTGATAAACCCATTACTCAGGAAACCATCATTGTACTGAACTGTTCCTGATTTCAGCTTTTCCTCAAATTCTTGTTAATCCTTTCTGACTATCCTTCCAAAGCACTGAACAACCCTCAAAGTTTATTTCCCACCCAGGTAAACTGGGCGCCATGTCTCCGTAATCCCAACAATGTCAGATCCCTTTACAAGTCTCACACCAGCACTGTTTCCAATTGCAAAATGGAGGAATCTTTCTGGCCCCCTGAGCACATGGCCTGCCGCCACTTCTGAAGAAAAGGCTCCAATGATTTCTTAAATAATTTCCTCTTTGATCAGCACCGTTACGTCACGAGGAAGCGCTCTGACCGTCTGCGTTCCGAACCTGCGCAATGCTGAGGCATGCGCTGTATGGCCGATATTCTGAAAGCCGATCACGGCCGTTGACATTTATTCCCGCGACGTGGAACGTGTGTGTATGTGTGTGTTGGGTGGGGGACAGGGGGGGAGGTGTAAGTGAATGTGTTTGTATGTGGTTATGTATGTAGGGGAATGCTTGTGTGTGTGTGTATAGGTGTGCCTTCGTTATTTGTGGTTAGTTTGTGTGTGTGTGTGGATGTGTGTCTGTGTGGGTGTGAGTGTGTGTGTACAACTTTTTATGTGGTCCTTTTTGTGAGTGAGTTTGTGTGTATATTTGTGGGTGTGTCGGTGTATGTGTGTGGGTGTGTAGGTAACTGTGAGTGTGTGTGTATGGATGTGGTCCTGGTGTGTATGTGTGTGCATATCTGTGAATGTATATTTGTGTGTGTGTGGCTGTATGTGTGTGAATGTGTGTGTGCGTGTGTGGTTCAGTGTCCGTGTGTATGGGCCAGGGTGTGTGCGTGTATGCGTGGGTATATGAGTGAACGTGAGTGTGGCAGTATGTGAGAGTTGTTGTTTGTGGGCGTGTGGGGATATAACTGTATATATGTGAGCTTTGGGTGTGTTTATATGTCCCTGCGTGTGAGTGGGTATGTGTGAAAATGTGTGTCTGAGTGTGAGTTTGTGCGTATCTGTGTTTGTCTGTGGGTGCGTGAGAGCGATTTTTGTGAGGGTGAATGTGGTTTTGTGGGGTTGTATGTGGGTTTGTGGGTGTGTAACTGTGTGCATGGTGGTGCATGAGTGTGTGAAAGTACGTGGATCTGTGTGTGTACGTCAGTGTACAAGCCAGCATGTGTGTGCGCGACTGTGTGTGAGTCCCTGCCCTGCTCTGCCTCCCTGCCTGCAACAGTAGTGGACTCGCCAACACCAAACATAGTCAAATGGTCATTGGATAGGCATATGGACGATAAGGGAATAGTGTAGCGGGAATTCAGAGGGGTTTCCCAGGATGGTGCAACATCGTGGGCCGAAGGGCCTGTACTGCGCTGTAATGTTCTAAGTTCAATGTTCTATGAGTGGCCATATGCGAGTGAGTCTGTAATCGTGTGCCTGAGTATGTGTGTGTCCTGTGCGAATGAGTTTGTGAGTGCCTGTGGGAGTAAGTAGGTGATTGGTTGTGAGTATGTGTGTTATTGTGTTAGAGTGTGAGTCAGTGTGGATGTGTGTGGTTGAGTACGTGTGCGAGCGTGTGTGCACTTGGCTGTGCCTACATATGTGTGCCACTGCGTATGTGTTCCGGTGAATGTGTGTGCGTATGAGTGTAGATCAGTGTGACTGGGTGCCTGTGTGTGACTGTATGTGCTTGAGGGGAGGGGGTGTCTACGTGGGTTATGTTTTTGCGTGTGTGTGGGATAATGTATTGTGTGAGAGTGAAAGCACGTGTGAGTGTGTGTGTGTGGAAGTGGTTGCGAGTTTGGAGAGTGTATGGCTGTGTGTGGATGTGGGTGCGCGTTTGTGTGTCCGTATGTCTGTATGTGGGGTTGTCAGTAAATGTGTATATGTGTGTCTGAGTGTGTGATAAATGGGCGTGTGTGTATATATGTCGTTGCATATTTGTGTGTTGTTGAGTGTGAGTGCATAGGTATGTGTGTGTGTAGGTGTGTGTGGACACGGGTGTGCGCCTGTGTCTGTGTATGTGTGGCTGTGAGTGTGTGTGTCTTTGCTTGTGGGGTGGGTGTTTGTGTGAGGGTGTACGCCCGCACAACTTTGTGTGTCTGTATGTGTGAGGCTGTGTGTCGGAGTTTGTATGTGTGTGTTCGCATGTGTGGCTCTGAGAGTTTGTGCGAGTAGGTGTGTGCGTGTGAGTCTAAATGGGTGAGAGTGTGCGCACGGTTTGTGGTGTGTGTGTGTGTAATTTGTGAGTGTGCGTGTTGCTTTGTATGTGGGTGTGTCTGAGTATGTGTGTGAGCTTGTGTGCGTCTTTGTGTGTGTGGGAGTGTCTGCGTGTTTGTGTGTGCATGTGTGTTTGTAGCGGGGTGCTTACGTGTGAATGTATGTGGGTCTGCCTGAAAGTGTGAGTGTGGGAGTATGTCTGTGAGTGTGTGGGTGTGTATGTGTGTGCACTTTGTGTGTATGCGGGGGCTGTGTGATTTTGTGTGTGTGGGTAAATATTAGGATGTTTGTGGAGCTCTGAGTGCATTGTTATTTTTGTGTGGGTAATGTGTCAGTTGGTGTGTGTTTGTGGGTGGGTGCTTGTCGGTGTGATGGTGTATGTGTGATCGCGTATGTGTGCGTTTGGTTGTGTGGGTAGATGTGATTGTGGTACAGGTATGTGTCTGGGTGTATTTATGTCTCTGTCTTTGTGAGTGTGTATCGCTGTGTGCATGTGAGTGTCTGTATTTGTGTCTGTGTATGTGTATATTTGTGCCTCTGTGTCTGTGAGTGTTTGTGTTCGGCTCTCTGTGTCTGTGAGTGTGTGTGTTTGTGTATCTGTATGTCTGTGAATCTGTGTATTTGAGTGTATTTGCTTGTCTTTGTCAACGCCACCTCAATCAAACTCATAATATCACTCCGAGATTGATGTTTAACTTCATTGTTTATTTCTGTTCCTTTCAGTAAACCTCATCACAATTTTGATCCTGAATAGAAGAAACTGTGGGCTGTCCAACTGTGTGACTTGTTACCTGGTGGCCATGGCAGTGGGGGATCTACTGGTCGTTATTCTCGATCTGATATTGAGACACATTCCCATTGTTTTCATGGAACAGTTTGATTTCCTGCAGTCGATCCCCGTGTGTAACATCCACGCCGTCCTGCTTTATGCAGCCACTGACTGTTCTGTCTGGTTCACCGTCACTTTCACCTTTGATCGATTTGTGGCCATTTGTTGCCCGAAGCTGAAAAGTAAATATTGCAGCGAGAACATAGCGGCTGTGATTCTGGGAACAGTGACTGTACTGAGCTGTTTGAAGAACATTTCCTGGTACTTTATGTTCAGAGGTCGGTATATGCTGATGAACATCCCCTGGTTCTGTTATGTCACAAAAGATGTTCAGTACTCTCCGGTCTGGTCAATAATCGAGTTCCTCCACCACATTCTAACCCCGACTGTTCCATTTGCCCTGATTCTGCTGCTCAATGTTCTCACCGTCAGACACATTGTCGTGAGCAGCAGGGCCCGCAGGAGACTCCGGGCTCACAGCAGTGGGGAGTGTCTCAGAGACCCAGAGATGGAGAGTCGGATGAAATCCATAATTTTACTGTTTATTACCTCGGCCAATTTCATCCTGTTATGGTCAACGTCAATGGTTTATTCTGTATGTTATCGGATGCGGTATCTCGGGTATATGTCTGTATGGTTAGATCCTTATGTTATGGAATTGGGATTCATGTTGCAGCTCCTGAGTTGCTGCACAAACACTGCTATTTATGCCGTGACACAGACTCAGTTCAGACAGCAGTTGAATAATGTTCTTAAATTTCATTTTAGTCCGATTCTTCAATTCATTAAACACTGAGAGGAAAACCCGGCCAAGCATCCTCTCTCTCTCCCCCCCCCCCCCCCCCCGCCCATCCCCAACCAGAGCCGGTAAAACATCCCACCAACAGCCAGCCCCATCCTGATTTGCGATCCTGTATTACCAGGAGAGTCTGTCGGCGGCCATCTTATGTTACCATTGGGGCCGTCCAACGGCCATCTTGGATTTTGATTGAGTGGGAGGCAGAGTGAGGCGTTCGGGGCCAAGAAGTGACACCGGGAGTAGCAGCAGGCGTCGCATGCGGGTATGTAGCGGCATTTGGCGGCCGGTAAGAGGAGGAGGAAGAACAGCCACAGTGGTGGAAAAGTCAAGAAAAGGTCCCAGTATAAATAAATCCACTGACACAGACGTTATTTGCCGGTTTTGAAAAATATCCATCCATACTTAGGGGCAGCAGGGTAGCATGGTGGTTAGCATAATTGCTTCACAGCTCCAGGGTCCCAGGTTCGATTCCCGGCTGGGTCACTGTCTGTGTGGAGTCTGCACGTCCTCCCCCTGTGTGCGTGGGTTTCCTCCGGGTGCTCCGGTTTCCTCCCACAGTCCAATGATGTGCGGGTTAGTTGGATTGGCCATGCTAAATTGCCCGTAGTGTCCTAATAAAAGTAAGGTTAAGGGGGGGGGGGGTTTGTTGGGTTACGTGTATAGGGTGGATACGTGGGTTTGAGTAGGGTAATCATGGCTCGGCACAACATTGAGGGCCGAAGGGCCTGTTCTGTGCTGTACTGTTCTATGTTCTATGTACGTTGCTGAAAAGGAGCAATTTCCCTTTTCAGGCATTTTAAAAACAATAAAAAATCTAAATCACCAACATTCCGAATGAAAGGGCGGCATTACCATGGCCCACCTCGGCCACAACGCCGGCACCCCACGTAACCTCCAATAAACCGACCAAAAACCCTTCGAATCCCTCCTGACATCTTGAGGGGGTGGGGAGATTCTATTCGCCGTTAGAGAAAAGGTCAACCAGTAAGGCGCCAACTGGGGAAGAACTCGGCAGGGATCGACCGTGAAGTGTTTACACCGTATTGAATCTAAGTTATTTTGTGTGTACTCTCCTTGCCCTTACCGATGGAACGTTCAACGCGCTACCTCACGACTGGGGTGGGTATTCTTAGTAACAATTATTTTTTGGCAATAAAAATACTCTTAACAAAATTTTATTTTGCTGTCAAAACCCGGATGGACGATCAGCTGGTTCTGTGTGAGTCACACAAGGGCGATCAGCTGATTCTGTGTGATTTTCCCCATGGTCATCACTATTTGTGTGTGTCTCCACCCATAGCCGATGAGCTGTGCGTATGCTCGGCCCATGGCCGATCAGCTGGGTGTGTGTGCTTCCCCCATGGACGATCAGCCGTGTGTGTGCTCCTCCCTCGATGGTCGATCTGCTGGATTAGTGTCCCTCCCCACATGGGTGAGCAGCTGGGTGTGTGTGACTCCCCCATGGTCGATCAGCCGAGCGTATGTGCCTCACACAGAAACACAGTCCGTGCAGCAGAATGTGCAGCAGAATGTGCAGCAGAATATGGCAGAGACAGAGACACAGACAGACTCAGGCCAACATCCCACACACTGCTCATTAGCTGCTGTTTCCCCACCCAGCCCGCACAGGCCACAGTCTGCTCCTGCCTGCCACCGGTCACTGCTCCTCCCAATGCCACCTCATGTCAACTTCCCGTTGATGGGAACATCCGGGGCCTGCCCGGAAGAACAAAAAATGTAATAGGGCGAAATCTCAGGAAAGGAGAATTGACGCTTCTGAACCGAGAGTGAAGCGAGTGTCTGGAGGCAGAGGAGGGGAGTACGAATACTTCAGAAAATGGAGCGGTTCCCATAGATCTACCCGTGCGCATGAGCGGAGGGTCACCAGCCCAGCATGCAGTGTGCGGCCACCGACTGACTGACATCGTCTACCCTGACATCTGAATATTGCCGCCTGGATTCTTCCCTGGCACCACAATGTGGCCGTCAACTGTTTCCCTTGGCGACGCAAGATGGCCGCCGCCGAAACGCACGGAGTACTGGTATGGTTGTGGTGCAGGCGCAGTGACGGCTTGTTCTGCCCATCGACCCCATTGGGGGTATTTGGGATTGTTGTGTCTCAATCGAACAGCAGCGATACCCTGCTCCCCCCCCCCACAACCCCCCCATATCACCCCTTCCTCCATATGAACCCCATCTGGGATATCACCCACTCCGCGATATCACCCCCTTCCACTGATATCACACATTGGATTTAACTCCACCCCTTGATATCACCCCCTACCCAATATCACTCCTTCCGACTGATATCACTCCCCGGATATCACCCACCCACTGATATCACTCCCCGGATTTCACCCCCACCCTTGATATCACCAACGCCATATCACGCCCACAAGTATCATTCATCCTATCGAATATAACCATCCCCCCAGAAATATCACCGCCTCCAAATATCACACCCCCTCGAATGTGAACCACCATAAATATCATCCTCCCTCCGATATTAACCCCCAATACCTGGAATATGAACTGTAGAACATCAAACCCACAAATATCACCCCCTTCGGATATTAGCCACCTCGATATCAACCCCCCGGATATAACCCACCCCATCCGATAACAAAACCCAGGCATAGCCCGCACACCCCATCCTGATATAACCCCCTGGGTATCAACGAGCCAGCCACAGCGGATGCCACTCTTCCCGGATATCAACCCCTTCACACAAACCTCGATATCACCACTCCCAACAGGATAACACCCACCACTAAATATCACTGCCTCCACCCACGCGCCTGTATATCAGTCCCCAGATATGAACACCATCGATATCATTCCCCGGATATCAGCCAAAACTCCAGGATTTCACCAGCGAGATTCACCCCCTCACCAGATAACCCCCCAGATATCACCTCGGCCCCGTGGAAATCAACCCACCCGAAATCACGCACCACCCCCCATTATCAATCACCCCACCTACGGAATTGGTACCCTCTTTAAATCGCTTCCTTAGATGTGAACCTCTGCGGACAGTCCCTATCCATACGTCACTCCATCCCCAGATATCACCACATCACACTGCCCCCGAAATACCTTCTAACCAAGCCACAGCCTCCCCCATTAGATGTCACCCCACCTTCCACCGGCAGCACGGTAGCATAGTGTTCAGCACTATGGTTTCACAGCGCCAGTATCCCAGGTTCACTTCCCTTCTTGGGTCACTGTGCGGATTCTGCACGTTCTCCCCGTGTCTGCGTGAGTTTCCACAGGGTGCTCCGCTTTGCTCCCACACGGCCCTAAAACCCGCTTGTCAGGTGAATTGGACATTCAGTATTCTTCCTCTGTGTACCCGAACAGACACCAGAATGTGGCTATGACCGTTTTTTCACAGTAATTCCATTGCATTGTTTTTTAAAATATAAATTCACAATACCCAATGAATTTTTTTTCCAATATAGGGGCAATTTAGCATGGCTAACCCACCTGTCTGTACATCGTTTGGATAATGGGCGTGAAACCCACACAAACACCGGGAGAATGTGCAAACTCCACACAGACAGTGACCCAGAGCCGGATCGAACCTGGGACCTCGGTGCCGTGAGGCTGCTGTGCTAATCACTGAACTACCGTTCTGCCCTGCTTTATTGCATTGTTTGTTTTTATAAATATGGAGTGCCCAATTATATTTTTTCAATTAAGGGGCAATTTAGCTTGGACAATCCACCTGACCTGCACATTTTTGGGTTGTGGGGGTGAAACCCAGGCAAACACGTAGAGAATGTGCAAACTCTCCAGGGACAGTGACCCAGGGTCGGGATTGAAACTGGGACCTCAGCGCCTCATTCCCAGTGCTATCCACTGCGCCACATTCCACCCTTTCCATTGCGTTGTTAATGTACGCTTATTTCTACCAATAAAGATTATTTAGATATTTATTTATTTTCATCATCACCAACAGATATCACTTTCCCCAGGGTATATCCATCACCGGCCCCCCTCGCTCAAACACGCGCCGCACCAAACTCCGGCTTCGGAATCCGTTCTTTGCCGGATCGCCGACCTCGATTTTGCCTCCGGGCTCTGGAGAATCCACCCCATTTGGCCGGCTGGCGGGACGGAGTATCCTGATGCCGGTGGGGGTGCGCAGCACCAGAAAACGTGTGCGGCGTGACGCAGAAACCCGCCTGTTGTGCTGGATTCTCCATCGGTGGGATTCTCTGCATTACCAGCAGAACACTCGGGCCCGCGATTTTCCCGATAGTGTGGGGGTGGCAACACTGGGGGGGGGGGGGGGGGGATAGAATCCCGCTGCCGGCGGAGCGCGCATCGCCGGAAAAGTGGCTGGCGGGACGGAGAATCCCATCCAAGTTGTATTGATAAAGGGCAGCACGTGGTGCAGTGGTTAGCACTCGGTCTGCGGCGCGGAGGACCCGGTTTCGAATCCAGGACCTAGGTCACTCGGTGTGGAGTTTGTATATTCTCCCCGTGGGTCTCACCCGCAAATCCCCAACATGTGCAGGTTCGGTGGATTGGCCACTCTAAATTGCCCCTCAATTGGAAAAAAAATAATTGGGTACTCTGAATTAAAACATATCTAAAACCGTTTTGTTGAGATGGTCCTGAGGGTAAACACATTTTCTACTGCTTGGATTCCGTATGAAAGTGAAGAGAAAATTATTTCTCTATCCAAGAGTTAAAGTAACTAACTTTTAATCAGTACACCCAATAATCAATATGTAAGATCTATCTGTTAAAATGGCTTTGAATATTTTAATATATGATTACAACAGTTCCAACATTAAGTATCGTTAAACTAGTGAAATTATGACGGATCTAGTGCTTTTTACTTGAATGATTTAATTATTTTATGTCGAAGATTTGTCACCTGTTACCATTAGTTCATCCCAATAATAAGAATGAACTTGAATTGATTGTTTGGTCGAATAAACAATTATCTCATTCATTCATTGTTAGGCTGAATGAAATAAGAGATTATCTCATTATGTTTAATTCCAACGAACAATACACAACCAATTATTATTTGTGCAATGTTGATCGAAAATATCAAAGTGGTTTTCAGTCCATTAAACACATAAAATAACTAAAACCATCTCATTTCATCTTTCACTGTGATTGTCAAAGGATTGTTAATTTCAATATCACAGGCGGTTTCTAATTATTGTTCAGACAATAATTATAATACTATTTTTCGTTCAAATAGAGCCTGCTAATTCCTGACCACATAACAATAATAACATCAAATAAAAATTCATCTGTACGCCTCACACTCACAAACAATGGGATTCTCTGTCGGCGATATCCTCCAATTCGCCTGCAGCGCATGCATGTCCACGGGTTCACCAACGACGTGGTATGGCCACAATGGGAAAACTCATTGACCGGCTGGGAGAAGAGAATCCCGTTACGGTGTGGTGCTATTGGCCAGGATTTAGGGAACCCCAAAGTGTATCCTGGAGTTCACGTGACCACACACTTTTAATACTTTGTGGTTATGGAAATCACACGTGCCCACTTTACAGGTGTGGTGCAACAGAGAGCAAAAAGTATTTTTAAACAAAAAACAATGTTTATTTATGAAACCAGTTAACACTTTATGAACCCACAATAAACATCTTAACAACTATCAGCACCAACCATCCCCACAATAACCAATAGTCTATCAATAACCCTTAATGTTTCTTTGCAACATCAGTATGACAAAATATATTTTTTTAATACAGATTTCCGCTTAAAATCCTCTATTGAGAGCAGTTATCACTTTGAATTGAACCAAAAAATCTTGAGACAGGCTTTAAATTGCAGAAAGATTCTTATACAGCCGCTTGCTTGTCTTGCAGCTCTGCAGTCTAAAACGAATCTAAATAAAACCCTGTAGCTGCCTTCCAGGGACTAACACACAGGGACACACACGTACATAAGCATAGGAGTCACACACATAAATATGAAGAGGGATACAAATGACTCAAGCGCCCAGTGTCAGACACACCCTCTTCTCTTTTGCAGCCTCATGCCAATCTGCCAATTACGAGAAAATCAAACATCTCAGCTCCGGGAGTCACTGCCAAAGTTCCTCGGCGTACTGTCCTGTGCCAAACCATCGTCATCTGCTTCAATGGCCTTCCCTCCATTTTCAGCTCAGAGGGAGGATGTTTGCCGATTATTGTACAATCTTCAGAACAATTCAGAACTCTTCAAAATCTGAAATAGAAAACGTGTAAGTATTAAGCGTGTGACGTAGTATCTATGGAGAGAAAAAAATACGTTTTTGACCAGAGGGACTGGGATACAGACTGGCAGTGGGAAATGGAGTAAAATAGACACAGTGGACAACGATATCCCTTCTGAATAAATGACACCAAACTGAACAGAGCACTTCACGATCAGTCTCAGCAATCAGGAGATGTTATCTGTAGTTATACTCTAAATCTTTAGCTACAACATTCCACCTGCCTTCCTTTTATCTGCTGTACCTGCATGTGGGGTTTCTGTTATTCATGGACGAGTACACCCAGACTCCTCTGCAACAAAGAACACCGAATTATCTCTCCATGTAGTTGTTAAGTTATCTTTCATTTTTCCAACCAAAATGGATATCCACATTAACCTCCATCTGCCAAAGTTTGGTCCACCTGACTTATCTTTAAATGAGGATATACATTATGTATTTCCTCATTGCAACATGCCAACCCACGTATTTTAGCATCACCTGCTATCAAGTTGGCTATCGTACCTTCTGACCCTACATCAGGATCATTAATATATATTGTGAATAGTTTGGGCTAGAGGATTACAAAATATGTTAAAGTTGAGCGACAGGTATTTGAGCGGCTAAGCATTTTGAGGTTCAATATAACGGCGGAATGAGTTTCGGGGAATGAACAAAACTCAGCGGACGCAGTGTGATTATTTCTTGTTGAAAATCCAGAACAAGAGGACAGGCATTCATTCAAGGATTTATTTAATTATTACAAAATTCAGACGCGCAATAATGTATCCGACAAGCACGATGAAAATTCAGCTGACTAATCTCCTGAAATGAGGCAACATTGCATCAACGATGAGACGATTCTATCGCGGATCATTTTATCCTTGAGAGACACATGGAGGAAGGAACATCATAGTGTCATTGGTAGTAAAGGAAACAGAAAATGATGCAAATACATTGAAAAATTGAGGAAAGATATGTGCAGAGATGAACAGAGGGAACGATTCGTCTAATATGAATCTTGTTCACATCCTCTCCGGTACATGGCCACATTTTCCTCTCAGAGAGACTGCAGCTTGTCTGTAAATGTCTTCTACTTTGATTCGCAGATATGTCTGCCAGAACACGGAGGTGTGCAGACAGAGAAAAGTGGGTGTTCGCGCTGTACCAGTGGGATGCTTCAGATAGTGTGGGAGAATATCTGAAGGTTAGCCTTGAATCCTGATTGTGAGGGATTGCTGATTGTTGGGTTATGAGGGTAGCAGTACATTTAGCTGCGTGAGATTATTTTTTCGCGTAGATAATGACATGTAGATTTGATTTAACTGACGTTGACCTTGCATATGAGTCCTCTGAACTGCTTCTGTCAGTCCGTCCATGTGTTTAGGGCCATTCTGCATCCAATGGTCTCCCTGGCAATACGATTCCAGTCACATCTATCAGGATTTATAGAATGGCGTCCCCTCACCCTCACCCATCTCCACAGTCCCGACTCTGATGGAATCACGGCCACACCTCCTTTCGGTTTCCATGAACCACATATGTGAGTCAGAGAACCCGTCCTCTGTGTCGTAGACCTGCCTCCAATAACAAATTTCACACTTCAAAGCAGACACCTGAGACTGTGACACATCCCTGTAAGATGCATTTACTTTCTTCCAGAGCTTCATGCTTGCTGAAATATGTGCCAGTCTTACATACATTTAGACCCACAGTTCAGTCCGGGTCGTGCTTGCTAACAGGTAGAGTTAAGTCGACCGAGAATGAAGTACGGTAGCATCATAAATGCTTCACAGCTCCAGGGTCCCAGGTTCGGTTCCCGACTGGGTCACTGTCTGTGCGGAGTCTGCACGTCCTCCCCGTGTGTGCGTGGGTTTGCTTCGGGTACTCCGGTTTCCTCCCACAGTCCAAAGATATGCAGGTTAGGTGGATTGCCCATGCTAAATTGCCGTAGTGTCGTAAAATGTAAGGTTGGGGGGGGTTGTTGGATTACGGGTCTAGGGTGGATACGTGGGTTTGAGTGGGGTGATCATTGCTCGGCACAACATCGAGGGCCGAAGGGCCTGTTCTGTGCTGTACTGTTCTATGCTCTATGAAGTATGTAAGCTAAACAGGAATGGGCATATTCTCAGATCTTGGATCGTGAATCGAAACCCAGAAAATATCACAAACATGCCCTTCTCTCTGACTTTTTGTTGCTTTTAATATGTGCCTCTGGATGTAGATCTTCACTGACAGTCTCACGCTGGTTGGTATAGAGATGACGAAACAATCGAGTCATTTACCGTCCTGCCCCAAGTCTGAAACGTCAAACTGAGCAGAAGTATCACTATCACTGACTCGCAAAATGAAACGTCAGAGACTAAACACAAGTGCTCAATTCTGTTGGCGCTCTCTATATGAAGATATTCCGTTCTCTCTATAACCAGCTTCACTCGCCTCGTCATTCCCCAGAGTCGTGCATTTTCCCTTTCCATTATTATGCTTGAATTTGAAAGATATAATTGACTATGCTTCCTCCATGGACCTTAGCAGTTTATTCGCTGTTTAAGATAATTCACTTCGTCTCACCTCTTAATAATTATCTTAACTCTGGACGGAATTTCAGCCTCGTGAAAAAGTTTGTCGTTAAGCACTGTGGAAACAACAGCTGTTTATGAATAACGCCTGGATCAAATCGCCCTTACCCTTCACTGTTCTGATGAGAAAGTCACTGTGCACATTACCGCCAAGATCCCTGAAACAATTCTAAAAACATATAATGCATCTTCACTCATTCAAATAGTTACCAATGTTTAATGATCAAAATGGTGCACAATAATGCAGCTGATATCCATTTGATTCTCTCTGAATTATTGAAATTTATTCCTGATCTGTGTTCCGTAATGTTCCTAGTTGTAACGCCAAGATCGCCGTCTGAATCTCCTCAACTTGTTGTCACATTTCAATATCCTTGAGATCTCCCAAAACTGAATATGTGTTACTTACTAGTGCAATTTTCTATTCAGGGATTCCGAGACGTTACAGGAAATATTTAGTCATCAGTCCAACTCCAGCTTTCTGGAACCCCGGACAGGCGCCGGAATGTGGCGACTAGGGGCATTTCACAGTAACTTCATTGAAGCCTACTCGTGACAATAAACGATTTTCATTTATTTTTTTCATTTTCATTTCGTTCACCTGCCACACGCCGAGCCAATTCAATGGCCTTCCCTGTAGCCTGACATGCAACCTCATGTCCGAGGCCCGCTTGTAGTCACAATGATGACACCTGTATACCTGGCACTGCAGAGACAGCGACCATAACACAGGTCGCTTGAAGTTTTCTATTGATAAGGCAAAATATGACCCCCAACACAGTGTTTTGGATTGAAGTAAAGGCATGTTTTACTAATACATGTCAGCACGTGGCCAAATGTAACTGGGGTCAGATTCCTACGGTACAATCTGCAGCAGAGCAGTAGAGTCTCGGTGAAAATAAAATTGGGTGTATAGATAAAAGATTTTCTCAATAGGTGGAAGTGTAGGAGCAATCCGTTCAGCGAGTCTGGATGTTCAGGATAATCCGAGACTGGAAATGGAAGACCACAAAAGTTTGTACCAAGTGTAAAAGGGGAAGATCAATCGCGGCCTCAAAGAAATACAGGAAATGCAAGAGGGAATTCCATAAAATAATTGAAATAACAAATCAGGGAATTAAAAATAACTTTGGAATAAGAGGAAATAATATATTTTATAAACACTTTCAAGTGAAAGAGCTTAACCCGCGAAAATGTAGTGCCCATTAGAGATACATCTGTGTGCGAAGTCGCAGGATATTGCTCGGTTGTTAAATGTACATTTCCCCATAGATCTTCACTCAGGAGAAGGAGGGAGTAGGTGCAGGATTCAGGAAGTGGGACTTTAAGGACTTTGCGTAGTTTGACATGAGAAGTGAGGAGGTGTTGGAGGCTTTTGACGGGCATAAAATAGACAGGTCCGCAGTCCTGGATGATCTGCATCCCGGTCTACTCTGGGACGCGAGTGAGAATATTTCAGGGTCCCTGATGCAAGTTTTTTATTCAAATAATATATTTGCTGGATCTTTAACATAATTTAACAACGGAGAATAAACCTTTACATGGCCTGACAATGTACAAATATGAAATAAAAAGTAATCACAGTAATACGAACTCCAACAACTGTCATACTACACAGCAGAATCACGCATCCCGCTAGCATCCCCCCTTTCCTTTGCCCCTCCACGAATAGTTAACGGTGACCAACTCTTTAAAGTGCGAATTATTCACTCCCAGGATAAACACCAACAGCTGTGCGTCCATTTTTGTGCTGAGTGGCCGAATGTCAGTCGTTTCAATCAATCCATCTCTTCGCATTCAGGTTCAGGGTGAGCATCAGGGCGGCTGCGAATGTTGTGCTCACAATTGAGGTCCTTCTTAGTTATTCCCACGATTTCTAGATGCGTGGAGAGGAACAGCTGGTCAAATCGGGTTTCAAAACCTTGGCCCAGCGACAGTGATGCATCCGCAATATAATTTCTAGTCAGAATAGTGAGAAACTTTATATGGAGCGTGAGTGAGATCCTGCAGTAAATTTTGTAGATGGTTTACACTAGAAATAGAAGGGTTGCCAATCAACATAGCAGCACATACCCAAGGATTGTGAAGAATGAATCTGACAGTCTTTTAGCTGTGATTCTCTGGGTGCGACTCCTTTGGAAGTAGAAGATGTGATGTGGCCCACCTATTCTCTGACACACATCCATTCCCGGGCCATATGCCGAACACCCATCAGAATAAGAACTGTGGAACATTTAAGAATCAGTTATGCTGCGGTGCGTCTGGAGACACATGTAAGTCAGTCTATCAGTAACTGCAAGAGGGAGGCGATTGCATTTTTAGGGCATGACTTGAGATAACGCGATACAGCCTTGTCGACGCCCACTAGCCACATAACATCACCAACACAGAACTCCACATTTCCATTGCCTCGTCCGAGCGGCGCCACGTTCCCAAATCCCTCCGTCTCTCTTTACACCGTCACTGCTCCATTCACCCACGTTTCCTTCAGCACACTGACCCATTGATCCCATCACTGACGTGAAAATGAATGCTCTTGATAGATCGGACTATTTTCTCTGCAGTGAGAACTCACTCAACCTGGGTTTAATTGTACCTGAGTTGCTGACATTGTCAGAAGACTGAATCACACCTGTGTTCAGAAGTGGAACACAACGTAGAAGCTGCGCCGATTTAAAATAACACTAATAATTTACGGAGTGGGTGCATCGCTGGCTGGGCCACAGTGTATTACCTATCCAGGGCTGCACGGTGGCGCAGTAGTTAGCACTGCTGCCTCACAGCGCCGAGGTACCAGGTTCGATCCCGGCTCTGGGTCACTGCCCATGTGGAGTTTGCACATTCTTCCCAACGATGTGCAGGATAGGTGGATTTTCCACGCAATATTCTTGGAAAAATGAATTGGGTATTCTGAACTTATTTAAAAAAAAATATTACCCATCAGCAATGCTCGGTGTCAAGATGGTGAAGAGCTTCATTGTTGATGACGGAGAGCTGTCTTCTTGACGGTGGGGAGCGACCTAGTTGATAGTGTAGAACGTCCTTGTTGGCGGTTGAGACCTGCCTTGTTGATGGTAGAGAGCTGCCTTGTTGATGGTAGAGAGCTGCCTTGTTGCTGGTTGAGAGCTGCCTTGTTGATGGTCGTGAGCTGCCTTGTTGACAGTAGAGACCTGATTGTTGATGGTAGAGAGCTTCCTTGTTGGCGGTAGAGACCTGATTGTTGATGGTGGAGAGCTTCCTTGTTGGCGGTTGAGAGCTTCCTTGTTGAGGTTAGAAATCTGCCTTGTTGATGGTGGAGAGCTGCCTTGTTGACGGTAGAGAACTGCCTTGTTGATGGTGGAGCTGCCTTGTTGACGGTAGAGACCTGATTGTTGATGGTGGAGAGCTGCCTTGTTGGCGGTTGAGAGCTACCTTGTTGATGGTGGTGAGCTGCCTTGTTGACAGTAAAGACCTGATTGTTGATGGTGGAGAGCTTCCTTGTTGACAGTAGAGACCTGATTGTTGATGGTGGAGAGCTGCCTTGTTGGCGGTTGAGAGCTGCTTTGTTGATGGTGGAGAGCTGCCTTGTTGACGGTAGAGAACTGCCTTTTTGATGGTGGAGCTGCCTTGTTGACGGTAGAGACCTGATTGTTGATGGTGGAGAGCTGCCTTGTTGGCGGTTGAGAGCTGCCTTGTTGATGGTGGTGAGCTGCCTTGTTGACAGTAAAGACCTGATTGTTGATGGTGGAGAGCTTCCTTGTTGACAGTAGAGACCTGATTGTTGATGGTGGAGAGCTGCCTTGTTGGCGGTTGAGAGCTGCTTTGTTGATGGTGGAGAGCTGCCTTGTTGACAGTAGAGACGTGATTGTTGATGGTGGAGAGCTGCCTTGTTGGCGGTTGAGAGCTGCCTTGTTGATGGTGGAGAGCTGCCTTGTTGATTGTGGAGAGCTGCCTTGTTGATGGTGGAGAGCTGCCTTGCTGGCGGTTGAGAGCTGCCTTGTTGATCGTGGAGAGCTGCCTTGTTGATGGTGGAGAGCTGTCTTGTTGATGGTGGAGAGCTGCCTTGTTGATGGTGGAGAGCTGTCTTGTTGATGGTGGAGAGCTGCCTTGCTGGCGGTTGAGAGCTGCCTTGTTGATCGTGAAGAGCTGCCTTGTTGATGGTGGAGACCTGCCTTGTTGACAGTAGAGACCTGCCTTGTTGAGGGTGGAGAGCTTCCTTGTGAGGGTGGAGAGCTTCCTTGTTGAGGTTAGAGATCTGCCTTGTTGATGATGGAGAGCTGCCATTTTGATAGTCGAGAGATTCCTTGTTGATGGCGGAGAGCTGCCTTGTGGAACTGCTGCAGGCTAATTGAATTCTGTGAATTTAACCTGCAACTTGACCCAAGTCAAACTGGTCGTTACCTTGAAGAGTCTATTCCAGAATACGGTGTTTTCGTGTGTCTGCTGTTCGTGTCCTTCTACGTGATAGCGGTCATGTCTTTGGAAGATGTTGTATAATTCAACTTGCCGAGTCTCTGAGAAACATCTTGCAGGCTATACTTACTGCTGCCAAAGTTGGTTCAGTAAGGAATGAGTGAAGGTTTGTGAAAGGAGTGCTAATCAAACAGATGCTTCGTACTGATTGGTACATAACGTCTTGAATGTTGGACATGTTATCACCCAGGGAAGTGGAAGACTTCCAGCCCTCCCGTGAACTGTGTCCTCCAGATTGTGGACAGGCGTTAGCGAGTAAGTATGTGTCTTCCCCCCCCCCCCCCCCCCCCGGATTATGAAAGGCTGAACTGTCCTTTCAGTGATCGTATTTCTGTATACAGTCCAGATCAGTTCCTTGTACATGGTAACTCCAAGGAGGTTGGTCATGGGAGATTCGCTATTCATATTGTCACTTAGTATCGAAGGGCAATGATTTGATTCTCGCTCTTGTTATTTGTACGACACGCGTATTTGATTCCACTTAATGATGCACTGAAATGTTTATTTTAAAAATAAATTTAGTGCACCCAATTCATTTTTCCAATTAAGAGGAAATTGAGCTTGGCCAATCCACCAAACATGCACATCTTTGGGGTGTGGGGGCGAAACACACGCAAGCACGGGAGAATATGCAAATTCCACACGGACAGTGACCCAGAGCCGTGATTGAACCATGGACCTTGGCGCCGTAAGGCAGTTGTGCTAACCCACTGCGCCACCGTGATGGCCCTGAAATATTCATTTAATCTGTCCTATGTGGAACCTACCCGCGCCGCCGTGTGTGTGTGAGATTATTAACTACAAAATGCTCTGTGTGTTCATATAAAAAGGTCCTGTGCTCCAGCAATCTCACAGTGATTGTGCGGCAATCAGTGTAAAATCACGAAAGCACTGTTTCTGCTACTTGGTTTCATCGTTCTGGTACAGGCCATAGCTTCCGATGAAGGGAGGGGACACTTTGAGAGCGGCGGGGTGCCAGTGGGAGCAAAGATAATATAAGGTGGGAACCGGAAGTACGCCCCGCGGACTTCTGGGAAGGATTTTCTCCTAGCCAATAAATTCTGGTGGAGAGGATACCCGAGACACTACACGTGTAGTGTCTCCCACCCGCCCTCCTCCTCTAACCTAATAATAAGACCCATTGGTGTGAGCAGGTAAGTGCTATATTATATTATTATTTTTTTATTTGTTTTATATTTGTTTACCAGAACTTGGTTGAAATTAAGTGGGATGGCAGGGAAGGTAGTGCAATGTTCCTCCTGCAGGATGTTTGAGGTGAGGGATGCCGTTAGTGTCCCTGCTGATTTTACCTGCAGGAAGTGCAGCCAGCTCCAGCTCCTACAAGACCGAGTTATGGTACTGGAGCTGGAGTTGGATGAACTTCGGATCATTCGGGAGGCAGAGGTGGTACTAGATAGGAGCTTCAGGGAAGTAGTTACACCAAAGACTGGAGATAGATGGGTAACTGTAAGAGGGACTGGGAAGAAGCAGTGAGTGCAGGGACCCCCTGCGGTCGTTCCCCTGAGTAACAAGTATACCGTTTTGGATACTTGTGGGGGGGACGACTTACCAGGGGTAAGCCATGGGGTGCGGGACTCTAGCACGGAGTCTGTCCCTGTTGCTCAGAAGGGAAGGGGGGAGAGGAGCAGAGCATTAGTAATTGGGGACTCAATAGTCAGGGGCACAGATAGGAGATTTTGTGGGAGCGAGAGAGACTCACGTTTGGTATGTTGCCTCCCAGGTGCAAGGGTAGGTGATGTCTCGGATCGTGTTTTTCGGGTCCTTAAGGGGGAGGGGGTGCAGCCCCAAGTCGTAGTCCACATTGGTACTAACGACATAGGTAGGAAAGGGGACAAGGATGTCAGGCAGGCCTTTAGGGAGCTAGGATGGAAGCTCAGAGTGAGAACAAACAGAGTTGTTATCTCTGGATTGTTGCCCGTGCCACGTGATAGTGAGACGAGGAATAGGGAGAGAGAGCAATTAAACACGTGGCTACAGGGATGGTGCAGGCGGGAGGGATTCAGATTTCTGGATAACTGGGGCTCTTTCTGGGGAAGGTGGGACCTCTATAGACAGGATGGTCTATATCTGAACCTAAGGGGCACCAATATCCTGGGGGGGAGATTTGTTAGTACTCTTTGGGGGGGGTTTAAACTAATTCAGCAGGGGCATGGGAACCTGGATAGTAGTTTTGGGGTGCGAGAGATTGAGAGTAGAGAGGTCAGGAGCACAGATTTGACTTCGCAGGTGGGTGCCAGTGTTCAGGTCGGTGGTTTGAAGTGTGTCTATTTCAATGCCAGGAGTATACGAAATAAGGTAGGGGAACTGGCAGCATGGGTTGGTACCTGGGACTTCGATGTTGTGGCCATTTCAGAGACATGGATAGAGCAGGGACAGGAATGGTTGTTGCAGGTTCCGGGGTTTAGGTGCTTTAGTAAAGTCAGAGAAGGGGGAAAAAGAGGGGGAGGTGTGGCGCTGCTAGTCAAGGACAGTATTACGGTGGCAGAAAGGATGCAAGATGGGGACTCTTCTTCCGAGGTAGTATGGGCTGAAGTTAGAAACAGGAAAGGAGAGGTCACCCTGTTAGGAGTTTCTTATAGGCCACCTAATAGTTCTAGAGATGTCGAGGAAAGGATGGCGAAGATGATTCTGGAAAAGAGCGAAAGTAACAGGGTAATTGTTATGGGAGACTTTAACTTTCCTAATATTGACTGGAAAAGATATAGTTCGAGTACATTGGATGGGTCGTTCTTTGTACAATGTGTGCAGGAGGGGTTTCTGACACAATATGTTGACAGGCCAACAAGAGGTGAGGCCACTTTGGATTTGGTTTTGGGTAATGAACCAGGCCAGGTGTTAGATCTGGAGGTAGGTGAACACTTTGGAGACAGTGACCACAATTCGGTGACCTTTACATTAGTGATGGAAAGGGATAAGTATACCCGCAGGGCAAGAGTTATAGCCGGGGGAAGGGCAATTATGATGCCATTAGACATGACTTAGGATGTATAAGTTGGAGAAGTAGGCTGCAAGGGTTGGGCACACTGGATATGTGGAGCTTGTTCAAGGAAAAGCTATTGCGTGTTCTTGATCAGTACGTACCAGTCAGACAGGGAGGAAAGGGTAGAGCGAGGGAACCATGGTTTACCAAAGAAGTGGAATCTCTTGTTGAGAGGAAAAAGGTGGCCTATGTGAAGATGAGGCGTGAAGTTTCAGTCGGGGCGCTTGATAGTTACAGGGAAGCGAGGAAGGATCTAAAGAGAGAGATAAGACGAGCAAGGAGGGGACATGAGAAGTCTTTGGCAGGTAGGATCAAGGAAAACCCAAAAGCTTTCTATAGGTATGCCAGGAATAAAAGAATGACTAGGGTAAGAGTAGGGCCAGTCAAGGACAGTGGTGGGAAGTTGTGTGTGGAGGCTGAGGAGATAAGCGAGATACTAAATGAATACTTTTTGTCAGTATTCACTCAGGAAAAATATAATATTGTGGAGGAGAATGCTGAGACCCAGGCTATTAGAATAGATGGCATTGAGGTGCGTAGGGAAGAAGTATTGGCAATTCTGGACAAGGTGAAAATAGATAAGTCCCCGGGGCCTGGTGGGATTTATCCTAGGATTCTCTGGGAAGCCAGGGAAGAGATTGCTGAGCCTTTGGCTTTGATTTTTAGGTCATCATTGGCTACAGGAATAGTGCCAGAGGACTGGAGGATAGCAAATGTGGTCCCTTTGTTCAAGAAGGGGAGTAGAGTTAACCCCGGTAACTATAGGCCGGTGAGCCTCACGTCTGTGGTGGGTAAAGTCTTGGAGAGGATTATAAAAGGTACGATTTATAATCATCTAGATAGGAATAATATGATTAGGGATAGTCAGCATGGTTTTGTGAAGGGTAGGTCATGCCTCACAAACCTTATCGAGTTCTTTGAGAAGGTGACGGAACAGGTGGACGAGGGTAGAGCAGTTGATGTGGTGTATATGGATTTCAGTAAAGCGTTTGATAAGGTTTCCCACGGTCGGCTATTGCAGAAAATACAGAGGCTGGGGATTGAGGGTGATTTAGAGATGTGGATCAGAAATTGGCTAGTTGAAAGAAGTCAGAGAGTGGTGGTTGATGGGAAATGTTCAGAATGGAGTTCAGTTACGAGTGGCGTACCACAAGGATCTGTTCTGGGGCCGTTGCTGTTTGTCATTTTTGTAAATGACCTAGAGGAGGGAGCAGAAGGATGGGTAAGTAAATTTGCAGACGACACTGAAGTCGGTGGAGTTGTAGACAGTGCGGAAGGATGTTGCAGGTTACAGAGGGACATAGATAAGCTGCAGAGCTGGGCTGAGAGGTGGCAAATGGAGTTTAATGTGGAGAAGTGTGAGGTGATTCACTTTGGAAAGAATAACAGGAATGCGGAATATTTGGCTAATGGTAAAATTCTTGGTAGTGTGGATGAGCAGAGGGATCTCGGTGTCCAGGTACATAGATCCCTGAAAGTTGCCTCCCAGGTTGATAGGGTTGTGAAGAAGGCCTATGGTGTGATGGCCTTTATTGGTAGAGGGATTGAGTTCCGGAGCCATGAGGTCATGTTGCAGTTGTACAAAACTCTAGTACGGCTACATTTGGAGTATTGCGTACAGTTCTGGTCGCCTCATTATAGGAAGGAAGTGGAAGCTTTCGAACGGGTGCAGAGGAGATTTACCAGGATGTTGCCTGGTATGGAGGGAAAATCTTATGAGGAAAGGCTGATGGACTTGAGGTTGTTTTCGTTAGAGAGAAGAAGGTTAAGAGGTGACCTAATAGAGACATACAAAATGATCAGAGGGTTAGATAGGGTGGACAGCGAGAGCCTTCTCCCGCGGATGGAGGTGGCTATCACGAGGGGACATAGCCTTAAATTGAGGGGCAATAGATATAGGACAGAGGTCAGAGGTGGGTTTTTTACGCAAAGAGTGGTGAGGCCGTGGAATGCCCTCCCTGCAACAGTAGTAAACTCGCCAACATTGAGGGCATTTAAAAGTTTATTGGATAAGCATATGGATGATAAGGGCATAGTGTAGGTTAGATGGCCTTTAGTTTTTTTTTTTCCATGTCGGTGCAACATTGAGGGCCGAAGGGCCTGTACTGCGCTGTATCGTTCTATGTTCTATCCCTTAGAAAAGGTGGTTAGTATATATAAAAGTAGATTATAAATATCAATTCAAATGTGCCTGAGGATTTCATTCAGTGGGTCGTCACAGTGGTGCCATTCAATTGAACCACAGCTGATGAGAGTCTGTGTTGCCTGTTATTAATTGAATAATCCATTTATTTCCCAGATCGCTCTGTAGGATGTGATGAAACTGGAGCAAAATGCAGACTTCTAAGTTGCAACAAAGGCAATGTTGAATGACAAGAAATATGTGCTCGGCTTCTCAAGTGCTGCAACGCTGAATAACAACAAAGAGAACCAGTCCCTCTGTGAGCTCCGTCTAACACTCCGGTTGAATCGAACTGTAATTCCAATAATTCACTCTCTGCTTTATTGTGTAATTTCAATACTCCCCCATTCATTGCTTTCTGAATTATGGGAATAAAACTGGCTGTATTGGCAAATGGTTATTATCCACGTCTGAGTTCTGTCTCGGAATGGTGCGTCAGAAAGTGACTGGAGAGGGGGGAGAGTTCAAAACGTGACAGCGCCACATTGCCTTTGTGTAGCTTTAAAATAATCATCATATTTGAAAGTTGACATCAAACCAATGTCATAGGATTTTCACCGCATACACTCAGTATATCATGCTCTGTTTTTCTCTGTCACTTTTCCTCTGTCTCTTTTTCTTCGTCCCCATTTTTCTCACAATGTATCGGTACCTCTGTTTGTCCATTTCCCTTTCGCTGATCTTCGCTGTTTTTTCTCACCTCACATTTCTATCTTTCTCTTCGTCTCCCTCTCCCTATTTCGCTACTTATCTCCTTCTCTTTATTCCTATTTGTCTTTTTTACTGTACCTATTTATCTCCCCCTCTCCCTGTATCTCCATTTATATCGACCCTATCGCTCTCTCCCATTGGATATCTTTCATCTTCGATCGATTTCCATATCAATTTATCTTCCTCTGTCCCTCTCTCTCACTCCCTCTGTCTCTCACTTTCCATTATTCTACCCATTTCTACCCATTCCTTCATTTTTCCGTCTCTTTCTGCCTCTCCATTTCTCTCATACGCAAGCACAGACTGTGTCCCCCTCCTTCTCTCACTTTATCGATTCCGTGGACTTGTTGTCAGGAATGAAACTGGCTTCATTTGTCGCCGACTCTTGCCTGTGTTTCATTTTTCACATGGTTCAACGTGTCAGCATCTTCTATCAGAGGGGGTTGCAGAAGTTGGCAGATCCACAGTGGTCTCATTTAGCTTCAATACACTCACATTGTGCGTAACGCAAATTATAGCCAACGTCATACATTCCCTTAAAAATGCCGTGTCTCAGAATCTCAATTTATCTTCTTGCTACATTTGCACCTTCCTCTCTATCGCGCATTATATCTATACTTTCTGCACTGTCTACCTGTCTCTCAATTTACCTCTCTGTCACCTCCTGCTCCATTTGTCTCTGTATTTCTTTCAGTCTCTACCTTTCTCTCCCATCACTTGTTTTCACAGCTGTCTGTCTTCAACTGCATGACGTTCTATCTCAGTTTCTCTCTCACCATTTTCCTCCCTCTCTGTTTCTTGACTCTCTCAGTTCTTCTCTCTCTTCATGTCTCTCTCGCTCTCCATGTTATTTCTGACTGACTGTCTCTACTTCTCTCAATGTTTCCTGTCATCTCACTCTTTCACTTTCCCTCTTGCTCTCCACCTGCTGACCCTTTTCTCCGTCCCTCACTTTGATGAAAACGCCTTTCTCTGACTCTAACGCTGTCATTAGCACTCCACCGCCTTCTTTCACCAAAACTCGCTCCACTCTTTCCGCTCCCTGTAACAGTCTCTCCCCTTTCTGTATAAAACCCTTCTACCTAACGCGCTCTCTCCATCTATTGACAACTCCATCAACGCTCTTTAACATTCACTAATTTTAAGTTTGAATTTAGAGTACCCAATTTGTTGTTTTCCAATTCAGGGGCAATTTAGCGTGGCTAAGCCACCTAAACAGCACATATTTTGGTTACGGAGTTGAAACCCATGCGGAAAAGGGGAAAATGTGAAAACTCGACACGGACGTGGCCCAGACCAGAGATTGAACCTGGGATCTTGGTGCCGTGAGCCAGCATCACTAACCACTGTGCCACCGTGCTGCCCTCTCTTTAACGTTCACGCCAATCTCTCAAGTATTCATTTTCTCAATTAGCCACTCTCTCCCAACTACCAATGACAACATTCTCATCCCATAAACCTCTCTTTTGTCTCTCTAATGCCACCCGATGAATCTTTTATGCGAAACAAAACAGGGTAGAAATCAAGGACAGAATACCGAGCAGCACGTTAGCATTGTGGATAGCACACTCGCTTCACAGCTCCAGGGTCCCATGTTCGTTTCCGGCTTGGTTCACTGCCTGCGCGGAGTCTGCACATCCTCCCCGTGTGTGCGTGTGTTTCCTCCGGGTGCTCCGGTTTCCTCCCACAATCAAAATATGCGCAAGTATGATGGATTGGAGAAGATAAATGTTGGGTGGGGTTACGGGGATAGGGTGGAGGTGTTGACCTTGGGTAGGGTGCTCTTTCCAGGAGCCGGTGCAGACTCGATGGGCCGAATGACCTCCTTCTGCACTGGAAATTCTATGTAAAAAAAAGATCCAAAACAATATTGCTGAAGCCGTTTAATGAAATAGACTCATTTTTTATCATGCATCAGAGCGACTGTATCAGGGAGAAAACAACGGATGGAGGGAGTGAAAGAGAGATTGGGGGCCTGAACGCTGATTGGCGGGTGCCTGATGGGGTGAGGGAGAGTGAAATACTACCTTTATAGCCACTGGCTTAGTTCAAAACAAATCCTCTCCGAGAGTTTGATCTGAAATCCAGGAGGAGAGATTTTTGAATGATTCGCAAGGAACGAGACACCTCAACCGCTTCCGAGGACTGAGAGAAGAATATTAACACCGTGTGAATACCGACAGGTGAGAACACAGCATTGTTGTGTGTCGTGGGAGAGTGCTGCTTTTTTAATTGACTTTGTGGATGAAATTTTTCTGAAAGTAACAGAGATAATAATGGAAATAATGGGGGTGAATTTGCTTCTTCTCCGATCTCCCTGTGTCGGCGAAATACATCTTTAAGCTCTAGAACAGTGTCAAAAATCAATAGTTCATTTACTGTAACTTACTCTTAGCAGTCTTTAAAAAGTTCTCAGGGTGGAAACCTTTCCGTTGTGAATATGGGGGAGTCGTGTCTACTTGGGTGGGTTGTATCTGTGTGCAGTGGAGGGAAATACATTTTTCAAAAGACGTGGAACCTCGCGACGTACAGATCGAGATTCATGCGATTTTCTACCTGGCAGAAATGTTTCAGGGACAGATTGCAGAAAGTGGTGAGGCAGGCAAACAATTTGAGCACTGTTCTCAGTTCTAGTCTCCATACCCTACAGTTTAGTCACACCTGCGATTCTTTGCGAACTTTCTGGTCTCCATATCGCTCGGTTTGGTCAGGCCTGCAACATTGTGCACAGATGTGGTCTCCGCATCCCTCTGTTGCACCACTTGGAACAATTTTTCCGTTATTGCCCCCATAAACGCCAGTTACTCCATACTTGAATCAAGGTACATCGTTATGCTCTCCATAGACTGTCTTAGACCACACGTGGAGAACTATGTTCAAATTTGATCTTCATATATTCTGCAAAGACTACACTTTAAGCAGTCCCCCAAGATTTTCCCCTCAGTATCTCTCGCTTAGACGCCATTTGGATCACTTTACGGTGAAGGTCAATATATCTCTCAGTACATCACGCTTTGAGCCCTGTGCATCATTCCCGACGCCATACATCTGGGTTCGGCAACACATGGGAGTCTATGCACTGTTCAGTCTCCATAACCCTCGTTTTAATCACAACCTGGAACAATGTGTAGAGCTCTGTCGTCCATATCCCGCAGTATTAAATAACTTGGCGTTTTATGCACATTTTCCATCTCCATATGCATCGATAGACCATATCTTGAGCACTGAGCACTGTTCTGCCCTTCACGTCCGGCATTCGGCCACACTAGGCGGACTTCACGCCGTGCTAGTCTCCATATATTTGTGCACAACACTATCTTGGTAATCCATCGGTTAGATCAAACTTGTGTTTTTGTTCCAGGGAATTTTGCAACAGTCTTCATATTGGTTCGATATCTGAAAATAGGGAATATTTGACATAAGGTAGAAATCTGGATTTCGTTTATAAGTTTTTCGATTATTCTGCCGGTACAAAGTGTGATCATTGGAACAAAAAATGTTAGAGTGAAAACAGTTCATCAAACAAAAAGTGGAAGTAGCTTCGAATTTACTGCCCAAAATTATGGTGAATGTGTGAATTGCGCTTTCACGTATCTGATCGTCAGTCCAGAAGTAAACACTCGAACACGTCAGTAACGAATATTCGTTTATTCACGGCCGCGGAACAAATCTCTAAGCAGTCGGGTAACTACCTTCGAGAAGTGCCAAAGTCCCAGAATAAGGATTGTATTTTTATACATTTTACAGCTTAGGGGTGGTCCCCTTAAATTCCTAGATACACCAATGATTTGGCAAGGATCCAGAACATGTACTTATATGGAATTATTCGTCGAGGTCGGGAGGTTATTTTGACATAATCATTAGCACAAGTCACTATTAATGCTGTTACAAAGGTTTTTCTTATCTCATGGCCATCTGGCCCAACTCACTCCAAAGCCCATTTCTTTTACATTTCAATGTTTATTGTTTCAATTGGTCAAACAAGCTTAATTGCGCTATCTCCGCAATAAAGTAACGCTTTCCTTTCATTCCATCCTTTGACCTTTTGACATCTCTGCTTTCACAGATTCTGGTCAGAACCTTAATGGTACTAAAGCCACACTCCCTTTATTTCATCCCTTGACCTTTTGACATCTCTGCTTTCACAGATGACGGTCAGAACACCGCTCCTTTATTCCATCCCTTGACCTGTTGACATCTCTTTCACAGAGCTTTTCAGAACTTTATATTAACCCTATCAGCAAAAATTATAAATGAAATCCACTTCTACATTCCCCCCTTTGATCATTCCATGATCACATAACACTCAGGATACTTTAGATGGAAATGAGAGCGAGGCGGAGGTACTCCTCCTCTACTAAGCTCCGGCAGGATGCCATCTCCTCATATAGGTCAGGGGGTGGTGGAACCAGTTTTTCTTTTTCGTCTAGGGCGGATCTCTGAAGCATCTGTGGTAATGCAGTGGCACCCAAACGGTTGCATAGGCATTTCACACCAGTAGCTATGATACAGAGCAACAAACAGATGGTAACGAAGATAATGAGCCCATGGAACAGGTAAGTGGCCCAAGAATTGGACCACATCCAGCTCCACAGTCAGCCTGACCGGCGAGTCGCAAGCGCTGTACTCCATCTCTGATATGGTTACCAGACGCGTGATATTCTCTGAACTGTCTGGAATGTAAGTGCAACATTCGGTCCCTATGATAGCACAGGTCCCCCCTTCTTTGGCTAGTAAGTAATCCAGGGCCATGCGATTCTGTAGGGCTACCGTTCGTACGGCTACCAACTCTGCACTGAGTTCACTAAGTCCCTCCGTCGGTGTCATTTGCAACCTGTTCCAATAGGTCGCGGGAGGAGCGCGTACTTCTTGACGGGACCAGATGCGCTTATTTGGGGCCATAAGAGGGAAGTCACCACCTCCACGGTGGTACGACCTCTGGGCTCGAAAGTGGGGATGATGTTCGAGCTGGGCATAGTGTGTAGTACCCGGAACAACGAACCAAAGTAGCACCGACCCTGCCCCAGTCAGTGGGAGCCAGGGGTAAGCCTTATGGCCACAAATTAAGTAGGTTGCCATTATAGGAGGTGAGGCTAGTTACCATCGAGGAGGTCCACATTTGAGTCCAATCAGGGCCCTGTGTGGTTAATAATGTTATTGAGATGGCGTGGCCTTTCCAGTCAGTAAAACTAAAAGTGTACTTACATGAACTGGTTCCTACACATTTGTCCAGGATGTTCGTACTTCCCGGAGTAAGCAGACCGTTCCTGTCTGGGGGGTCTGGATATTGAAAGAACACGGGGTGGTGCGATCTGCTGAGTAAGATGGCTGTCGCCAACCAAAAAAAATCCCGCAAAGATTAGCCGGCACTCAGCATTCTTGGGCTGCTTCCCTGTGGTTTACAGAAGAGGACTGGAGGCCCTGGCTGGTAAGGCGAGTGACTAGTTACTGTCCTGTTCTGGAATATAACCATTCAGCCGTCTGTTCGATCGAGAAAGGAACAGATATCAAGGGAACGCCTCCATGGGCATGGGTCGGGACCTGTGTACATACCCAGCAGAGGAGACATCCACTTCTTAGCATAGACATAGGACATAAACAGAAATGAATTTGCCGTTCACATGGTGCGTTGCCCGCTCCTTCTGGAAGGCGAGTAGGGTGTGAGTAGTCCTTGATGGTAACATTGTACCCTGTCCTTATCGATGCATGCACCGGTGGTTCCACCTGCATGTGCGGCGATCGTACATTAGAACCATGTACGTAATCAGGAATCGGCGCTTCTGGTCGTCGGGAGGAACGGTGGTCGGGCAGGTTTTGATAGCGGTGGTGATCCATCGGAGATCTGTCGTTGTTCCACATCGTGGGGTTCCTTCCCGGCACATGGGTGGGTGTCGGCTTACGTACAGGCATCTCCTTCTTTCGGATGCAGCGAGAGAGAGCAGGGTGGCGAGTATTGTGACGGCGAAGAGGGGCCTCATCCTGGTACTCGTGTTCCTAGGACTTAAAGGAAAAGTTTAGAACATCATGGATACTTAATTAACTTACAATGGTGCATATGTACCCATGCGTTCCGTCCCTCCACTTTTACTGCAGTGGGGGTAGTGAGTAGAACCTGTAGGGGACCCTCCCATCGAGGTTCCAAACCTTTACGTGTCCAATTTCGAATTAGGACATAATCCCCAGGGTTGTTGGAGACGTCATGAGTAATGGATGGAACTTCTTCCTGGGTGGCACGAACTCGGGAGTGTAATCCTTTCAAAATTCTAGTTAGTGTTAATATATAATTAGCCATCTCGGTAGTCATGTAATGGAATTGAACATTCCGTGGAACACTGCTGTCCCAAGGCGTTCGAAAGGGTCTGCCATATAGTATTTCCGCTGGGCTTAGGCGAGTTTTTCCTGCGGGGGTGGCACGTAGCTGGAAGAGTGCTAAAGGCAGGAGTTTGAGCCAAGTGGCCCCAAGTGTCTGCTTGTAGTTTAGCTAGTTTAGTCTTTAGAGTCTGATTAGCCCTTTCCACCACTCCAGCGGCTTGTGGTCTGTAGGCACAATGAAACTGTTGCTTTATTCCTAGCAGAGCACAGAATTCCTTATTGATTTGACCTATGAAGTGGGGACCATTGTCAGAGCTCAGCCGGGCTGGAATTCCAAATTGCGGAACAATTTCTCGCATTAACACCTTAACTACTGTCGAGGCCTTGTTATCCGTAGTCGGGTAGGCCTCAATCCATTTGCTAAAAGTGCCCACAATGACTAACACATATTTATAGCATTGACATCTTTCCAACTCAATGTAATCCATTTGTAGGGTCTCAAATGGAGCTTCAGGTAAGGGGGTTGTGCCAGGATCACAGGGGACGGCCTTACCGGGGTTGTGCTGTTGACAGATTAGGCACCGACTGCTAATTTGTTGGGCCATTTCTTTCAGTCGTGGGTGCCACCAGCTTTTTAACAATATGTCCCCTGTGGCACGAGCTCCACAGTGAGTTGCAAAGTGTACACATTCGGTCACCCAGGCTGCTAATGAATCGGTCATACATGTTTGTCCTACCGGGGTGACCCACAGCTTATTTTCGATATCATATATACATCCTAAGTTTTTCCACATATTTACAGCAGTTGCAGGAGCGTCCTCCTGCATTTGGATTATGTCAGCAATGGTTGGCATAGGTTTTTCAGAGGGAGACTTTTCCGAGGGGGTTTTAGTCTGCCTCATCATTCTAGGCACCATTAGTTTGCCAGATTTAGAAATTTCTTTTGCCTTCTCGTCCGCTCTCCTGTTGCCCGTTTCCACCAGTCCCGTGCCTTTTGTATGCGCTGCGCATTTTATTACCGCTATCTTGTCTGGGAGCATAAGGGCCTGCAATAACTGGGTTACTAACTCCTGGTGTGAGATGGGTGTACCAGCGGAGGTTAGAAATCCTCTGTTTTTCCATCACCGTCTTGATCGATGATTGCATAGCCAGATTGTCTATCCCCCTTACGCCGACGGAAGAACTTCCGTCGGTGAAAAAGGAACAATCTGCACTTGGGAGGGGTATATCGGAGAGGTCGTCTCGAGTTGGGTCGAGCATGTCTGTGGGAGGATACGTCAAAAAGTCAGCAGGGTTGATAGTGGTGCAGTGGGCAAACTGGATCTTTGGGTTATTAAGGAGAGCAATCTCATATTTGTTCTGACGAGCCATCGTGAGATGCTGAGTCTGTAGCTGTCCCAAAAGGGCCGTAACAGAATGGGAACTATAGACAGTAATATCTTGTTGGAGGGTAATATTAGCAGCCGATTGCAGGCTGTTGTAGATAGCTGCAAGAATTTGGGTACAGATAGGATAGCCAAGGGCTACCGGATCGAGTTTAGAGGAGTAGTATGCAACCGGGCGACAGCGGTCGCCGTGGCGTCGGGACAGGACAGCTGTGGCGCAGTCGGCAAGGACTGTGCAATAGAGCTGAAAAGGGCGATCATATAAGGGTCGACTAAGGGCAGGGGCCTGGAGGAGTGCCTCCTTGAGGCGGTTCTGCTAGTGACTGTTTGTGATCAGCGGGCACTAGGACCCTGCGAGCCATGCAGTGCACACAAATACACACACACACGCACACACAGACACACACCCCCATACACACACACACACAGACGCACACAGAGAGACATACACACGCGCATACAGACACACACACAACAAGACACAGACAAACACGCAGAAAAACACACGCAGAGACGCCAACACACACAGGCACACAAACACAACACACACACAGAGGCACATGCACACGACACCCCCGCACAGAGAAACGCACACAGACACACACAGACACCCACCCAGAGGCACAACCACCCACGCACAGAGACATACACACACCCACAGAGACACACCACACAGACACACACACACAGAGACAGACACAGAGACACAACACACACACCACAGACGCACACATATACAGACACACGCACGCAGAGACATAACATGCAGGATACGCACATACAGACACAAGCACACAGACACACCACACACATACAGAGACGCAGACACAGGCACACACACAGACACACACACAAGCAGAGACACAGACACACACACAGACAAAACAAAGCACACATGCAGAGACACACACACGGAGACACCCACACACAGAATCACACACATAATCACGCACAGGGAACATACATAGACAGAGAGACACAGATACACACACATACAAACACACACAGGGAGAGACGCACACAGAGAGAGACACACTGACACAGAGACACACACACACACACACACACACACAGATACAGGCACACAAACACATAGAGACACAGGCACACACACAGACACAGACGCACACACACAGAAAAGCACAGACGCTCACACACAGACACAGCCAAACGAGCAGACACACACACGCATGCACATACACACGCGCGCAGAGACACGGCCACACCAAGAAACCCCACAGAGACACACCCACACAGAGACGACCACACACAGAACATATATAAACCCAGAAACACGCACAACAGGAGAGACACAGGCAGACATACACACACACACACACACAGACAAAGAACCACACACAGAGAGACACACGCAAACAGACACACGCACACAGAGACACACACACAGATACATATGGACACACGCGTGCAGGGACAACACACAGAAACCACCACATGCGCAAGGACATGCACGCGCAGAGATGCGCTCTTGCAGAGACACGCGCAACATACAGAGAAAAACAGAGAGAAACACAGAGACACACATATACAGAGAGAGAGACACACACACACACACGCAGACACACACACAGACATACACAACACAGAGACAAACACACAGAGACACACACACACGACACGTACAGACACGCACACGCACAGCGGCTGAGACAGACACACACACAGACACACAACGAGAACATAAACACACACACAGAGACACACACACAGAGAGACACACACAGATGCACAAAAGCAGAAATACAGACACACGGGTGCAGGGACACACGTCCGCTGAGATACACGCACGCAGGGACATGCACTCAGCAGAAACACGCACACACATACAGAGAAACAAACACAGAGACACAAAGAGTCACATACATGCAGTGAGACACACATACAGACACAGACACAAACACAGAACACAACACAGAGAAAACACACACACCAAACACACACACAGACACATAGACACACAAAGACACAGGCAGACACACACAGAGACACAGCATGGAGACACACCATGAAGACCACCACACATGGAGACACACACACAGACACACACACACACAGAGCCATTGACACCCACAACAGACACACACACGCACACCCACACACAGAGAGAGAGACACACACACAGAAACGTACAGAAACACGCACACACAGAGCGACACAGTCAGACACACAGAGACACATTGACACAGAGACACACACACACAGATATAGGCACACACACATAGAGACACAGGCCAAACACACACACGACACAGGCACATACACACAGTAGCACAGCGCACAGACACAGACACACACACAGACACACACTCAGAGACGCACACTCAGACACACACACACATGCACAGACACACGCGCGCAGAGGACACACACACACACAGAAACAGACACCCACACAGAGACACACCCACACAGAGACACACACATACACACAAAACACACATACACACCAGACACACGCACACACAGAGGACACAGGCACACACAACCACAGACACAGACACGACACAGAACCACACACACAGAGACACACGCAAACGGACACACGCACAAGAGAGACACACACAGATACATATGCACACACGCGTGCAGGGACACACACAAAACAGAAAACACCGTGCACAAGGACATGCACGCGCAGAGACGCGCTCAGAGACACACACAAACATACAGAGAAAAAAAAAACAGAGAGAAACACAGAGACACACACACAGAAGGAGCACACAAACAGACACACACAGACATACACAACACAGAGAACAAACACACACAAAACACACACACAGACACAAACCATACACAGGCAGACACACAAACAGACGCACGAATGGAGAACACACATGGACACACACATGGAGACACCAACACACATACACACACATACAGACATACAAACACCACAAACAGAGAGACACACACAGACAAGTACAGACACAATATACACCACAGCGAATGAGACAGACGCACACACAGACATACACTGAGACACAGAAAACACCACCACAGTACACACGAACAGAGAGAGAGACACACCACAGATACAGGCACCACACATAGAGACACAGGCACAGAACAGACGCAAACACACACAGAAGCACAGACGCAACACACAGACACAGAAAAAACACGCAGACACACACGCAGAGACGCACACACAGACACACACACACATCACAGACACACGCGCGCTGAGACAAAGATACACACACAGACACAGACACCCACACAGAGACACACCCACACAGACACACACACACACAGACACAGACAAACATACACACCCAGACACACGCACACACAGAGAGACACATGCAGACACACACAGAGACACAAATACAGATACATATGGACACACACATGCAGGGACACACGCGCACAGAAACACACGCGCACAAGGACATGCACACGCAGAGACGCCCTCTTGCAGGGACACGCGCAAACATACAGAGAGGAAAAAAACAGAGAGAAACACGGAGACACACACATACACCCACACAGACACACACACACACAGACACACACACACATACACAACACAGAGACAAACACACACACACAAACACACACACCACATAACACAGGCAGACACACACAGAGACACACGAATGGAGACAAAACTCATGGACACACACACATGGACACACACACGCACACACTACACACACACAGCACACCAAATGGCGACACACACACAACACACAACACAGACACATAGACACACACAGACACAGAAAGAAACACACAGAGACACACACATGGAGACACACTCATGAAGCACACCACATGGAGGACACACAACACACAGACACACAACACACACAGCCATACACACACCCACATACAGATACGCAGACACACCCACACAGAGAGACACACAAAGACACGTACAGACACAACACACAGCGATCAGACAGATACAGAGAGAGAAGAGACACATTGACACAGAGAGACACACCACAGATACAGGCACACTCAATAGAGACACAGGCACACACACACACAGAACAGGCGCACACCACACAGACACAGACAAACAGGCAGACACACACAGAGACGCACACACAGACACACACATGCACAGACACACGCGCGCAGAGACACAGACACACATACACACACACACAGACACAGACACCCACACAGAGACACACCACACAGAGACACACACACAGAGACCACACACCACATACACAAACAACACACAGACACACATACACACCCAGAAACACGCACGCACAGAGAGACACAGGCAGCCACACACACACACAGACACACACACAGACACAGAACCACACACAGAGAGACACACGCAAACAGGCAAACGCACACAGAGACACACACAGATATTATGGACACACGCGTGCAGGGACAAAGACACACAGAAACACACGTGAGCCAAGGACATGCACGCGTGGAGAGACGTGTCAGTGAGACGCACAAACATACAGAGGAAAAAAAACAGAGAGAAACACAGAGACACACACATACAGAGAGATACACACAAGACACACACACACACACGACACAATATGGCGACACACACACAGCACACATACAGACACCACACACGACATACACACACCCCACACGCAGAGACACACACACACAGACAAGTAGAGACACACACACGGACACACAGCGACTGAGACAACGCACCCAGACACACACAGATACACAGAAAACACACAA
>NW_024055517.1:0-90615 GCF_902713615.1 Scyliorhinus canicula
CAGGTGAAAGGCACGTTCAAATCTGGAGAGGGGACTGACCCATTCACACATTCACAACTGGCCAGGTGAAAAGCTCCCTCAAACTGGAATCTGAACAGACCATTCATATGTGGACAGGGGAAAGGCAGACTCCAATCTGGAGAGAGATCTGACCCACTCACAACTGGACAGGGGAAAGGCAGACTCCAATCTGGAGAGAGATCTGACCCACTCACAACTGGACAGGGGAAAGGCAGACTCCAATCTGGAGAGAGATCTGACCCACTCACAACTGGACAGGGGAAAGGCAGACTCCAATCTGGAGAGAGATCTGACTCACTCACAACTGGATGAGGGAAAGACTCCCTCAAACTGGACAGGGAACTGACCATTCATAATTGGATAGAGGGAAGGCACAGTCAAACCTGGGAAGAGAATTGACCATTCAGCGCAGAACAGGGGAAAGACACAATCAAATCTGTTTAGGGAACTGACCCATCCACCACTGGACAGGTGAAAGGCTCACAAACATCTGGACTGGGAACAGACCCACTTACTGCTGGACAGGGGAAAGTCACACCCAAATCTGCCAAGGAAACTGACCCAACCTCAACTGGATAGGGGAAAAATATTCAAATCGAGACAGGTAACTGACCCATTCACAATCGTTGGGGGGAAAGACACACTCAAAACTGGAGGAGGGAAGTGACCCATTCACAACAGGATAGGGGAAAGATTCCCTCACAAATGGACAGGGGAAAGACACACTTGAATATGGAGGGGAACTCACACATTCACAACTTAGGCAGGGGAAAGGCACACTCACATCTCGAGAGGGAGCTGATCCATTCACAACTTGATGTAGAGAAAGACGCCCTCAAACTGGACAGGGAACTGACCATTCATAACTAGACAGTGGGAAGGTACAGGCAAACCTGGAAAGAGAATTGACCATTCAGCGTAGAACAGGGGCAAGACACAATGAAATTTGGTTCGGGTACTCACCTATCCACAACTGGACAGGTGAAAGGCGAACTCACATCTGGACTGGGAACAGACCCATTCACTGCTGGACAGGATAAAGACACATTCAAAACTGACCCATTCGCAACTGGAGAGCAGAAAGACTCCCTCACAAGTGGATAGAGGAAAGGCACACTCAAATCTGGGGAGGGAATTGACTATTCACTTTCTGGGCAAAGGAAAACACAATTAAAGCTGTTTAGGATACTGATCCATCTACAACTGCACAGGGGAATGACACTCCAATTTGGACGGGGGTCTGACACATTCACAACTGGACAGTGGAAAGGCATCCTCCAACCACAACAGTAACTGTCTCATTAATTTACTGGACAGGGGAACGGCACATTCAAATCTGGAAGATGGAACTGACTAATTCACAACTGAACATTGAAAATGCACACTCCAATCTGGAGAAGGAAGTAACTCATTCGCTTACTGGACAGTGAAAGGCGCATTCAAATCTGGAGAGGGAGCTGAATCGGTTACAATTGGGCAGGGTAAAGGGATGCTCAAATCAGGACAGGGAATTGACCCATTCACAACTGGACAGGGGAAAGACACTCAAATCTGGACAGGGAATTGACCCATTTACAACTGGACAGGGGAAAGACACTCAAATCTGGACAGGGAATTGTCCCATTTACAACTGGACAGGGGAAAGACACACTCAATTCTGGACAGGGAACTGACCCATTTAAAACTGGACAAGGGAAAGGCATATTCGGATCTGGAGAGGGAACTGATCCATTCACAATGACAGGGAAAAGACACACTCAAATGTGGATGGTAATGACACATTCACAACTAGACAGTTGAAGGGCACACTCCAGTCTTGAGGAGGAAATAACCTTTTCACTTACTGGACAGAGGATAGACATACTCAAATCTGGACAGGGAACTGACCATTTACAACAGGTTGGGGGAAAGACTCCCTCAAACTGGACAGAGTGATCAGACATAACTGGGCAGTGGAACGGAACACATATCTGGAAAGAGAATTGACCATTCAATGCTGAAGAAGGCAAAGACACAATAAAATATGTTTGGGGGACTGAACCATCCACCACTGGAGAGGTGAAAGACATTCACATCTTGACTTGGAACTGACCCATTGACAACGACAGGGAAAAGACACACTCAAACCTGGAGAGGGAACTGACCCATTCACTACTGCACAGAGGAAATACTCTCTTGAACTGAACAGGGAACTGACCATTCATATCTGGACAGCAGACATCTGAACACTCAAATCGGGAGAGAAAACTGACGTACTCAAAACTGGAGAGGGGAAATACTCCCTCACAACTGGAGAGGGGAAATACTCCCTCACAACTGGAGAGGGGAAATACTGCCTCACAACTGGAGAGGGGAAATACTCCCTCACAACTGGAGAGGGGAAATACTCCCTCACAGCTGGAGAGGGGAAAGACAAACTGAAATCTCGACAGGCAACTGATCCATTCACAACTGGACAGGGGAAAATATGAATTATGGAGCGTGAATTGGCCATTCAATCAAAAGGAAAATATAATCAAGGCTATTTAAGGTACTGACACATTCATATCAGGACAGTGGAAATGCACACTCCAATCTGGAGAAGGATCTAACTCATTCACTTACTGGACAGGGGAAAAAACATTCAGATCTTGAGAGGGAACTGACCCATTTAAAACTGGACAAGGGAAAGGCACATTCGGATCTGGAGAGGGAACAGACCCATTTAAAACTGGACAAGGGAAAGGCACATTCGGATCTGGAGAGGGAACTGACACATTCAAATCTGGACAGTGGAAAGGAACAACTCCAACTTGGAGAATTAACTAACTCATTCACTTCAGATCTGGAGAGGGGTCTGACCCATTTACATCTGGACAGTGAATGACACACTCAGAACTGGAGAGGGACCCAGATCCGAATGTGCCTTTCCCTTGTCCAGTTTTAAATGGGTCTGTTCCCTCTCAAGATCTGAATGTTGTTTTTTTCCCCTGTCCAGTAAGTGAATGAGTTAGCTCCTTCTCCAGATTGGAGTGTGCATTTCCACTGTCCTGATATGAATGTGTCAGTACCTTAAATAGCCTTGATTGTATTTTCCTTTTGATTGAATGGCTAATTCACGCTCCATAGTTATTTGGAGATCTAATTTGGAGATCAATTTACAACTGATTTGGGAAAATACGCTCTCAAACTGGAAAGGGTACAGAGCATTCATATCTGGAGAGGGGAAGAACACGCTCAAACCTGGAGTGGAACTGATACATCCAGAACTGGACAGGGTACAAACACACTCAAACCGGACAGTGAAGTAAACTTTCAAAACAGAACAGTGGAAAGCCACACTCAAATCTCGAAAGGGAACTCACCCATTCACAACTGAATAGGAGAGAAACACACTCATATCTGGAGAGTGAACTGACCATATACAACGGGATGGGGCAAAGACTCCCTCAAACTGGACAGGGAACTGACCATTCCTAACTGGACACTGGAACATAACACATACATATGGGAAGAGAATTGACCATTCTGTGCTGAAGACGTCAAAGACACAATAAAATATTTTTTGGCAACTGACCCATCCACCAGTTGGCAGGTGGAAGGTATTCACATCTCGAATGGGAGCAGACCCATTCACAACTGCTCAGGGGCAAGGCACACTCAAACCTAAACAGGGACCGAACCATTCACATCTGTATATGTGAAGGCACACGCAAACCTAAACAGGGACCGAACCATTCACATCTGTATATGTGAAAGCACACTCAAACCTAAACAGGGACCGAACCATTCACATCTGTATATGTGAAGGCACACGCAAACCTAAACAGGGACCGAACCATTCACATCTGTATATGTGAAGGCACACTCAAACCTAAACAGGGACCGAACCATTCACATCTGTATATGTGAAAGCACACTCAATCCTAAACAGGGACCGAACCATTCACATCTGTATATGTGAAGGCACACGCAAACCTAAACAGGGACCGAACCATTCACATCTGTATATGTGAAGGCACACTCAAATCTGGACAGCGAACCGACCATACAAAACTGGACAGGGGAAAGTCACACACCAATCAGGCAGGGAACTGACCTGACCACAAGTGGACAGGCGATAAGCACACTCACAACTGGACAGGGGGAAACGCTCAAATCTGGAGAAGGAATTGACCATTCACTTTCTGGACAAAGTAAACCACAGTCGAAGCTGTTTAGCGCACTGATCCATCCACAAATGGACAGGGGAAAGACATACTCAAATTTGGATGGGAACTGACACATTCACAACAGGCCGTGTGAAGGCACACTCCAATCTGGACAGGGAACTGCCCATACAAACTGGACAGTGGAAAGTCACACAGCAATCTGTGCAAGGAACTGACCTTAGCACAAGTGGACAGGTAATAGGCGCTCTCAATTCACACTACAGACTTGGATATTTTCCCCTGTCCGTCACTGGGAAATGGATGGGGAACTGTCCATTCATATGTGGACAGGGGAATGGGAGACTAAAATATGGAGGAGGGAACTGACTCATTGACAACTGGACAGGGGAAAGTCACACACAAATCCGAGCAGGGAACTGACCTTAAACAAGCGGACAGGTGTTTGCCACAAACAAATCTGACACAGACACGACCCATTCCTAATAGAGCAGGGGGCAGAAACACTCAAATCTGGAAGAGGGAACTGACCTATCCACAACTGGAGAGGCGAAATACTGCCTCACAACTGGAGAGGGGAAAGGCACACTGAAATCTCGACAGGGAACTGACCCATTCACTACTGGACAGGGGAAATAGACCCTCACAACTGGAGAGGGGAAATACTCCCTCACAACTGGAGAGGGGAAATACCCGCTCACAACTAATTCAGCAGGGGCATGGGAACCTGGATTGTAGTTTTGGGGTACGGGAGATTGAGAGTATAGAGGTCAGGAGCACAGATTTGACTTCGCAAGAGGGTGCCAGTGTTCAGGTAGGTGGTTTGAAGTGTGTCTACTTCAATGCCAGGAGTATACGAAATAAGGTAGGGGAACTGGCAGCATGGGTTGGTACCTGGGACTTCGATGTTGTGGCCATTTCAGAGACATGGATAGAGCAGGGACAGGAATGGTTGTTGCAGGTTCCGGGGTTTAGGTGTTTTAGTAAGCTCAGAGAAGGGGGCAAAAGAGGGGGATGTGTGGCGCTGCTAGTCAAGGACAGTATTACGGTGGCGGAAAGGATGCTAGATGGGGACTCTTCTTCTGAGGTAGTATGGGCTGAGGTTAGAAACAGGAAAGGAGAGGTCACCCTGTTGGGAGTTTTCTATAGGCCACCTAATAGTTCTAGGGATGTAGAGGAAAGGATGGCGAAGATGATTCTGGAAAAGAGCGAAAGTAACAGGGTAGTTGTTATGGGAGACTTTAACTTTCCAAATATTGACTGGAAAAGATATAGTTCGAGTACATTAGATGGGTCATTCTTTGTACAATGTGTGCAGGAGGGTTTCCTGACACAATATGTTGACAGGCCAACAAGAGGCGAGGCCACATTGGATTTGGTTTTGGGTAATGAACCAGGCCAGGTGTTAGATCTGGAGGTAGGTGAGCACTTTGGAAACAGTGACCACAATTCGGTGACCTTTACGTTAGTGATGGAAAGGGATAAGTATACCCCGCAGGGCAAGAGTTATAGCTGGGGGAAGGGCAACTATGATGCCATTAGACATGACTTAGGATGTGTTGGTTGGAGAAGTAGGCTGCAAGGGTTGGGCACACTGGATATGTGGAGCTTGTTCAAGGAACAGCTATTGCATGTTCTTGATAAGTACGTACCAGTCAGGCAGGGAGGAAGGGGTCGAGCGAGGGAACCATGGTTTACCAAAGAAGTGGAATCTCTTGTTAAGAGGAAGAAGGAGGCCTATGTGAAGATGAGGCATGAAGTTTCAGTTGGGGCGTCTGATAGTTACAAGGAAGCGAGGAAGGATCTAAAGAGAGAGCTGAGACGAGCAAGGAGGGGACATGAGAAGTCTTTGGCAGGTAGGATCAAGGAAAACCCAAAAGCTTTCTATAGGTATGTCAGGAATAAAAGAATGACTAGGGTAAGAGTAGGGCCAGTCAAGGACAGTGGTGGGAAGTTGTGTGTGGAGGCTGAGGAGATAAGCGAGATACTAAATGAATACTTTTCGTCAGTATTCACTCAAGAAAAAGATAATATTGTGGAGGAGAATGCTGAGACCCAGGCTATTAGAATAGATGGCATTGAGGTGCGTAGGGAAGAAGTGTTGGCAATTCTGGACAAGGTGAAAATAGATAAGTCCCCGGGGCCGGATGGGATTTATCCTAGGATTTTCTGGGAAGCCAGGGAAGAGATTGCTGAGCCTTTGGCTTTGATTTTTAGGTCATCATTGGCTACAGGAATAGTGCCAGAGGACTGGAGGATAGCAAATGTGGTCCCTTTGTTCAAGAAGGGGAGTAGAGATAACCCCGGTAACTATAGGCCGGTGAGCCTAACGTCTGTGGTGGGTAAGGTCTTGGAGAGGATTATAAAAGATACGATTTATAATCATCTAGATAGGAATAATATGATTAGGGATAGTCAGCATGGTTTTGTGAAGGGTAGGTCATGCCTCACAAACCTTATCGAGTTCTTTGAGAAGGTGACTGAACAGGTAGACGAGGGTAGAGCAGTTGATGTGGTGTATATGGATTTCAGTAAAGCGTTTGATAAGGTTCCCCACGGACGGCTATTGCAGAAAATACGGAGGCTGGGGATTGAGGGTGATTTAGAGATGTGGATCAGAAATTGGCTAGTTGAAAGAAGACAGAGAGTGGTAGTTGATGGGAAATGTTCAGAATGGAGTTCAGTTACGAGTGGCGTACCACAAGGATCTGTTCTGGGGCCGTTGCTGTTTGTCATTTTTATAAATGACCTAGAGGAGGGCGCAGAAGGATGGATGAGTAAATTTGCAGACGACACTAAAGTCGGTGGAGTTGTAGACAGTGTGGAAGGATGTTGCAGGTTACAGAGTGACATAGATAAGCTGCAGAGCTGGGCTGAGAGGTGGCAAATGGAGTTTAATGTGGAGAAGTGTGAGGTGATTCACTTTGGAAAGAATAACAGGAATGCGGAATATTTGGCTAATGGTAAAATTCTTGGTAGTGTGGATGAGCAGAGGGATCTCGGTGTCCATGTACATAGATCCCTGAAAGTTGCCACCCAGGTTGATAGGGTTGTGAAGAAGGCCTATGGTGTGTTGGCCTTTATTGGTAGAGGGATTGAGTTCCGGAGCCATGAGGTCATGTTGCAGTTGTACAAAACTCTAGTACGGCCGCATTTGGAGTATTGCGTACAGTTCTGGTCGCCTCATTATAGGAAGGACGTGGAAGCCTTGGAACGGGTGCAGAGGAGATTTACCAGGATGTTGCCTGGTATGGAGGGAAAATCTTATGAGGAAAGGCTGATGGACTTGAGGTTGTTTTCGTTAGAGAGAAGAAGGTTAAGAGGTGACTTAATAGAGGCATACAAAATGATCAGAGGGTTAGATAGGGTGGACAGCGAGAGCCTTCTCCCGCGGATGGAGGTGGCTAGCACGAGGGGACATAGCCTTAAATTGAGGGGTAATAGATATAGGACAGAGGTCAGAGGTGGGTTTTTTACGCAAAGAGTGGTGAGGCCGTGGAATGCCCTACCTGCAACAGTAGTGAACTCGCCAACATTGAGGGCATTTAAAAGTTTATTGGATCAGCATATGGATGATAAGGGCATAGTGTAGGTTAGATGGCCTTTAGTTTTTTTTTCCATGTCGGTGCAACATCGAGGGCCGAAGGGCCTGTACTGCGCTGTATCGTTCTATGTTCTATGTTCTAACTGGAGAGGGGAAATACTCCCTCACAACTGGAGAGGGGAAATACTCCCTCACAACTGGAGAGGGGAGATACTGCCTCACAACTGGAGAGGGGAAATACTCCCTCACAACTGGAGAGGGGAAATACTCCCTCACAACTGGAGAGGGGAAATACTCCTCACAACTGGAGAGGGGAAAGACAAACTGAAATCTCGACAGGGAACTGATCCATTCACAACTGGACAGGGGGAAATATGAATTATGGAGCGTGAATTGGCCATTCAATCAAAAGGAAAATACAATCAAGGCTATTTAAGGTACTGACACATTCATATCAGGACAGTGGAAATGCACACTCCAATCTGGAGAAGGAGCTAACTCATTCACTTACTGGACAGGGGAAAAACATTCAGATCTTAGAACATAGAACAGTACAGCACAGAACAGGCCCTTCGGCCCTCGATGTTGTGCCGAGCAATGATCACCCTACTTAAACCCACATACCCGTAACCCGACAATCCCCCCATTAACATTACACTACGGGCAATTTAGCATGGCCAATCCACCTAACCCGCACATCATTGGACTGTGGGAGGAAACCGGAGCACCCGGAGGAAACCCACGCACACACGGGGAGGACGTGCAGACTCCACACAGACAGTGACCCAGCCGGGAATCGAACCTGGGACCCTGGAGCTGTGAAGCATTGATGCTAACCACCATGCTACCGTGAGGCCGTGAGAGGGAACTGACACATTCAAATCTGGACAGTGGAAAGGAACAATTCCAACTTGGAGAACTAACTAACTCATTCACTTCAGATCTGGAGAGGGGTCTGACCCATTTACATCTGGACAGTGAAAGACACACTCAGAACTGGAGAGGGACCCAGATCCGAATGTACCTTTCCCTTGTCCAGATTTAAATGGGTCAGTTCCCTCTCAAGATCTGAATGTTTTTCCCCTGTCCAGTAAGTGAATGAGTTAGCTCCTTCTCCAGATTGGAGTGTGCATTTCCACTGTCCAGATCTGAAGTGAATGAGTTAGTTAATTCTCCAAGCTGGAGTTGTTCCTTTCCACTGTCCAGATTTGAATGTGTCAGTTCCCTCTCAAGATCTGAATGTTTTTCCCCTGTCCAGTAAGTGAATGAGTTAGCTCCTTCTCCAGATTGGAGTGTGCATTTCCACTGTCCTGATATGAATGTGTTAGTACCTTAAATAGCCTTGATTGTATTTTCCTTTTGATTGAATGGCCAATTCACGCTCCATAGTTATTTGGAGATCTAATTTGGAGATCAATTTACAACTGATTTGGGAAAATACGCTCTCAAACTGGAAAGGGTACAGAGCATTCATATCTGGAGAGGGGAAGAACACGCTCAAACCTGGAGTGGAACTGATACATCCAGAACTGGACAGGGTACAACACACTCAAACCTGGAGTGGAACTGACACATCCAGAACTGGACAGGGTACAAACACACTCAAACCAGACAGTGAAGTAAACTTTCAAAACAGAAGAGTGGAAAGCCACACTCAAATCTCGAAAGGGAACTCACCCATTCACAACTGAATAGGAGAGAAACACACTCATATCAGGAGAGTCAACTGACCATATAGGGGCTTGTTTAGCTCACTGGGCTAAATCGCTGGCTTTTAAAGCAGACCAAGCAGGCCAGCAGCACGGTTCGATTCCCGTACAAGCCTCCCCGAACAGGCGCCGGAATGTGGCGACTAGGGGCTTTTCACAGTAACTTCATTGAAGCCTACTCGTGACAATAAGCGATTTTCATTCATTTCATATACAACGGGATGGGGCAAAGACTCCCTCAAACTGGACAGGGAACTGACCATTCCTAACTGGACACTGGAACATAACACATACATATGGAAAGAGAATTGACCATTCTGAGCTGAAGACATCAAAGACACAATAAAATATGTTTTGGCAACTGACCCATCCACCAGTTGGCAGGTGGAAGGTATTTACATCTCGACTGGGAGCAGACCCATTCACAACTGCTCAGGGGCAAGGCACACTCAAACCTAAACAGGGACCGAACCATTCACATCTGTATATGTGAAGGCACACTCAAACCTAAACAGGGACCGAACCATTCACACCTGTATATGTGAAGGCACACTCAAACCTAAACAGGGACCGAACCATTCACATCTGTATATGTGAAGGCACACTCAAACCTAAACAGGGACCGAACCATTCACATCTGTATATGTGAAAGCACACGCAAACCTAAACAGGGACCGAACCATTCACATCTGTATATGTGAAGGCACACGCAAACCTAAACAGGGACCGAACCATTCACATCTGTATATGTGAAGGCACACGCAAACCTAAACAGGGACCGAACCATTCACATCTGTATATGTGAAGGCACACGCAAACCTAAACAGGGACCGAACCATTCACATCTGTATATGTGAAGGCACACTCAAACCTAAACAGGGACCGAACCATTCACATCTGTATATGTGAAGCACACTCAAATCTGGACAGCGAACCGACCATACATAACTGGACAGGGGAAAGTCACTCACCAATCAGGCAGGGAACTGACCTGACCACAAGTGGACAGGCGATAAGCACACTCACAACTGGACAGGGGGAAACACTCAAATCTGGAGAAGGAATTGACCATTCACTTTCTGGACAAAGTAAACCACAGTCGAAGCTGTTTAGCACACTGATCCATCCACAAATGGACAGGGGAAAGACATACTCAAATTTGGATGGGAACTGACACATTCACAACAGGCCGTGTGAAGGCACACTCCAATCTGGATAGGGAACTGCCCATACAAACTGGACAGTGGAAAGTCACACAGCAATCTGTGTAAGGAACTGACCTTACCACAAGTGGACAGGTAATAGGCGCTCTCAATTCACACTACAGACTTGGATATTTCACCCTGTCCGTCACTGGGAAATGGATGGGGAACTGTCCATTCATATGTGGACAGGGGAATGGGAGACTAAAATATGGAGGAGGGAACTGACTCATTCACAACTGGACAGGGGAAAGTCACACACAAATCCGAGCAGGGAACTGACATTAAACAAGCGGACAGGTGTTTGCCACAAACAAATCTGACAGAGACACGACCCATTCATAATAGAGCAGGGGGCAGAAACACTCAAATCTGGAAGAGGGAACTGACCTATCCACAACTGGAGAGGCGAAATACTGCCTCACAACTGGAGAGGGGAAAGGCACACTGAAATCTCGACAGGGAACTGACCCATTCACAACTGGACAGGGGAAATAGACCTTCACAACTGGAGAGGGGAAAGGCGCACTGAAATCTCGGAATTCAACTGATCAATTCACAACTGGACAGGGACAAATTCTCAAATCTACTGTGTGAATTGTCCATTCACTTTCTGGACAAAAGAAAAACACAATCAAGGCTGTTTAAGGTACTGATCCATCCACAACTGGGCAGGGGAAAGACACACTCACATCTGGACCGGGAGCTGACACATTCACATCTGGACAGGGGAAAGACACGCTCAAACCTGGAGATGGAACTAACTCATTCACTTACTGGACAGGGAAAACTCATTCAGATCTTGAGAGAGAACTGACCCATTTACAACTGGACAGGGGAAAGGCACGTTCGAATCTAGAGAGGAAACTGACACATTCAAATCTGGACAGTGGAAAGGCACACTCCAATTTGGAGAATTAACTAACTCATTCACTTACTGGTCAGGGGTAAGGCACAGTCAGATCTGGAGAGGGGCCTGACCCATTCACAGCTGGACAGTGAAAGATACACTCAAATCTGGAGAGGGAACTGACCCATTCACAACTGCACAAGGGAAATACTCTCTCAAACTGGAATGGTAATAGACCATTCATATCCAAAGAGGGGAAAGAAACACTCAAATCTAGAGAGGAACTGACCCATTCAGAACTAGACAGGGTACAAACACACTAAAATCCGGACAGTGATGTAAACTTTCATAACAGAACAGTGGAAAGCCACACTGAAAGCTCAACAGGGGCCAAACCCATTCACAACTGAACAGGAGAAAAACACACTCAAATCTGGAGAGGGAACTGACCAGTTTCAATTAGATGGGGGAAAGACTCCCTCAAACTGGTCAGGAAACTGGTCATTCATTACTGGACAGTGGAACGGAACGCTTATATCTGGAAATAGAATTGACCATTCAGCGCTGAAGACGGCAAAGACACAATAAAATATGTTTCAGGAACTGACCCACTGGACAGGTGAAAGGCATTCACATCTCGACTGGGAACAGACCCATTCACAACTGGACAGGGGAAAGATACACTGAAACCAATAGGGAAGTAACCATTCACATCCGGACATGTGAAGGCACTCTCAAATCAGGACAGGGAACCGAACACACAAATCTGGACAGTGGAAAGGCACACACCAATCTGGGCAGGGAACTGACCTTACCACAAGTGGACAGGCGATAGCCACACTCACATCTGGACACAGACAAAACGTAAGGGAAAATGCTGGAAAATCCCAGCAAGTTTGGCAGCATCTGGAGGGAGAGAAAAGAGCTAACGTTTCCAGTCCGATGACTCTTTGTCAAAGCTAGAACGATGTTAATGAGATGTGATGGAGAAGTGAGTTGTGATCCAAAGATGGAGCTTGGACAAAGAGACATCGGACCCGAAACGTTCGCTCTTTTCTCTCCCTCCAGATGCTGCCAGACTTGCTGAGATTTTCCAGCATTCACAAATGGATAGGGGAAAGAATCCCTCCAACTGGACAGGGAACTGACCATACTTAACTGGACAAGGGGAAGGCACAGTCAAACCTGGATAGAGAATTGACGATTCAGTGCAGAACAGAAGAAAGACACAATGAAATATGTTGAGGGAACTAACCCATCCACCGCTGGACAGGTGAAAGGCGAATTCACATCTGGACTTGGAACAGACCCATTCACTGCTGGACAGGGGAAAGACACACTCAAAACTGAACAGGGAACTGACCCTTTCACAATCAGACAAGGGATAGACACACTGAAAACTGGAAGAGGGAACTGACCCATTCACAGCAGGATAGGGGAAAGACTACCTCACAAATGGACAGGGGAAAGACACACTCGAACATGGAGGGGAACTCACACGTTCACAAGTGGACTGTGGAAAGCCACACACCAATCTGGACAGGGAATTGACCTGACCACAAGTGGACAGTGATAGCCACACTCAATTCTGGACGCACACACGGCCCAACTGTACATGACCCATTCATAATTGAACAGGGGGAAGACACAATCAAATCTGGAAGAAGGAACTGACCATTTCAAATCTGGACTGTGGAAAGACACCTTCAAATCTGGATTAGGAACAAACGCATTCACAACTGGACAGGGGGAAGGCAAACTCAATCTGGATGGGAACAGATGCATTCACAACTTGACAGGGAAAAGACACATTCAAATTTGGTTAGGGAACTGACTCATTCACAACAGGAGAGGGGAAAGGGACATTCAAATCTGGACAGGGACTGAGCCATTCACAACATGAGAGGAGAAAGTCTCACTCAGGAGTGGATAGGGGAAAGACACACTGAAATGTCGACATGGAACTGACCCATTCAGAACTGGACAGGGGACAACACTCAAATCTGGAGAGGGAACTGACCATTCACTTTCTGGACAAAAGAAAACCACAGTCAAATCTGTTTAGGGAACTGATCCATCCATAATTGGACAGGAGCAAGACACACTCAAATCTGGAAAGGAAACTGACCCATTCACAACTGAACAGCAGACAGGCACACTCCAATCTGGAGGAGGAAATAACTCATTCATTTACTGGACAGAGGATAGGCAGACTCAAATCTGGAGAGGAGCTGACCATTCACTACTGGCAGGGGAACAGGCACTCTCAAATTTGCACAGGGAACTGACCCACTCACAACTGTACAGCAAAAAGACACACCCAATCTGGAGAGGGAACTGACCCATTCACAACTGGACAGCAAAGAAACCCAGGCCAATCTGAGAAGGAAATAACTTATTCACTTACTGGACAGAGGTTAGACACACTCAACCACGGAGTGGGAACTGACCCATTCACAACGACAGGGAAAAGCCACACTCAACCCTGGAGAGGGAACAGACCCATTCACTACTGAATAGAGGAAATACTCTTTCGAACTGGACAGGAAACTGGCCATTCATATCTGGACAGAGGAGAGGCACACTCATATCAGGAGAGGGAACTGACCCATTCACTACTGGAGATGGTAAATACACTCTCACAACTGGTGGGAGATAACACACTGACATCTGGATAGGGATCGGATCCATTCACAACTGGACAGGGCAAAATACTCAAATCCAGCGTGTAAATTGTCTGTTCACTTTCGGGGCAAGAGAAAACATTAGTCGAAGCACATTAGGTACTGGAACATCCACTACTGGTCAGGGGAAAGACACACTCAAATCTGGACAGGGAACTGATCCATTCACAACTGGACAGGGGAAAGACACACTCAAATCTGGACAGGGAACTGATCCATTCACAACTGGACAGGGGAAAGACACACTCAAATCTGGACAGGGAACTGATCCATTCACAACTGGACAGGGAAAGAGAGTCAAATCTGGAGAGGGCATTGACCATTCACTTTCTGGGCAACAGTACATCACAGTCAAACCTGTTTAGGGAACTGATCCATCCTCAACTGGACAGGAGAAATCAGGATGGGAATTGACAGATTCACAACTGGACAGTGGAAGGCACACTCCAATCTGGAGGAGAAAGTAACTCATTCACTTACTGGACAGAGGTTAGACATAGTCAAATCTGGAGAGGGAACTGAACCATTCACTCCTGGACAGGGAAAAGACGTTTAATCTGGAGAGGGAACTGACCCATACACATCTGGACAGGAAAAAGGCACACACAAACCTGGAGAGGGAACTGACCCATACACAACTGGACAGGGGAAAGACACACTCAAACCTGGACAGGGAACTGATCCATTCACAACTGGACAGGGAAATACACACTCAAATCTGGACAGGGAACTGACCCATTCACAACTGGACAAGGGAAAGACACACTCAAATCTGGACAGGGAACTGATCCATTCACAACTGGATGGGGGAAGACACTGAAATCTGGAGAGGGCATTGACCATTCACTTTTTGGACAAAAGAAAATGACAGTCGAGCTGTTCACGGGTACTGATCCATCCTCAACTGGACAGGAGAAAGACACACTCAAATCAGCATGAAGGAGCTCACCCATTCCCTTTCTGGACTAATCAAAACCACAGCCAAACCTGTTAGGGTACTGACACATTCACAATTGGACAATAGAAAGGCACACTCCAAACTGGAGAGGGAAGTAACTCATTCACTTACTGACCAGAGGATAGACATACTCAGATCTGGAGAGGGAACTGACACATACACATCTGGACAGGGAAAAGACACACTCAAATCTGGACAGGGAACTGACCCATTCAGATCTGGACATGGAAAAGGCACGCTCAAATCCGGACAGGGAACTCACTCACTCACAATTGGATAGCAAAATGACACACACCAATCAGGAGAAGGAAATAACTTAATCACTTCCTGGACAGAGGTTAGACATACTCAAACCGTGGAGTGGGAACAGACCCATTCACTATTGAATAGGGGAAATACTTTCTCGAACTGGACAGGTAACTGGTCATTCATACCTGGACAGAGGAAAGGCACACTCATAACAGGAGAGGGAACTGGCCCATTCACAACTGGACATGGTAAAGACAGACTGAAATCAGAAGGGGAACTGACCCTTTCACAACTGGACATGGAAATGACACAATCAAATGTGGACAGGGAACTGACACATTCACAACTGGACAGGGGAAAGACACACTCAAATGTGAATGGGAACTGACCCATTCACAACTGGACAGGGGAAAGACACACTCAAATGTGGACAGGGAACTGACACGTTCACAACAGGCCGTGTGAAGGCACAGTCCAATCTGGACAGGGAACTGACTCATTGACAACTGGACAGGGGAAAGTCACACTCAAATCTGGACAGGGAACTGACCCATTCAGATCTGGACATGGAAAAGGAACGCTCAAATCCGGACAGGGAACTCACTCACTCACAATTGGAGAGCAAAATGACACACGCCAATCAGGAGAAGGAAATAACTTAATCACTTCCTGGACAGAGGTTAGACATACTCAAACCTGGAGAGGGAACTGACCCATTCACAACGACAGGGAAAAGCCACACTCAACCACGGAGTGGGAACAGACCCATTCACTATTGAATATGGGAAATACTTTCTCGAACTGGACAGGTAACTGGTCATTCATACCTGGACAGAGGAAAGGCACACTCATAACAGGAGGGGGAACTGACCCATTCACTACTGGAGATGGTAAATACACTCTCACAACTGGATAGGGAGAAGACACACTGACATCTGGACAGGGATCGGATCCATTCACAACTGGACGGGTGTAAATACTCAAATCTGGAGTGTAAATTGTCTGTTCACTTTCTCGGCAAGAGAAAACCATAGTTGAAGCACTTTAGAGTACTGACACATCCACTACTGGACAGGAGAAAGACACACTCAAATCTGGACAGAGACCTGATTCATTCACAACTGGACGGGGAAAGAGAGTCAAATCTGGAGAGGGAACTGACCCATTCACTTTCTGGGCAACAGTTCACCACAGTCAAAGCTGTTTAGGGAACTGATCCATCCTCAACTGGACAGGAGAAATCAGGATGGGCATTGACAGATTCACAACTGGACAGTAGAAAGGCACACTCCAATCTGGAGGAGGAATTAACTCATTCACAACTGGACAGGGAAAGACACTACTCAAATCTGGACAGAGTACTGATCCATTCACAACTGGTCAGGGAAAGAGAGTCAAATCTGGAGAGGGCATTGACCATTCACTTTCTGGGCAACAGTACATCACAGTCAAACCTGTTTAGGGAACTGATCCATCCTCAACTGGACAGGAGAAATCAGGATGGGAACTGACCCATTCACTACTGGACAGGGAAAAGACATACTCAACTCTGGAAAGGGAACTGATCCATTCACAGCAGGACAGTGAAAAGGCTCTCTCAAATCTGGACAGTGAACTGACCCATTCACAACTGGACATTATAAAGACACACTTAAATCTGGACATGGAACTGACCCATTCACAACTTGACATGGGAAAGGCACACTCAAATCTGCACAGGAAACTGGACATTCATATCTGGACAGGGGAAAGGCACACTCAAATCAGGAGAGGGAACTGACCCTTAAACTACTGGAGAGAGGAAATACTCCCTCACACCTGGACAGGGAAAAGGCACACTGAAATCTCGACAGAGATCGGATCCATTCATAACTGGACAGGGGAAAATACTCAAACTGGAGTGTAAATTGTCTATTCACTATCTGGACAAGAGAAAACCTTCGTCGAAGCACATTAGGTACTGGAACATTCACAACTGGACGGGGAAAGAGAGTCAAATCTGGAGAGGGAACTGACCCATTCACTTTCTGGGCAACAGTTCAGCACAGTCAAACCTGTTTGGGGAACTGATCCATCCTCAACTGGACAGGAGAAATCAGGATGGGAATTGACACATTCACAACTGGACAGTAGAAAGGCACACTCCAATCTGTAGGAGGAAGTAACTCATTCACTTACTGGACAGAGAATAGAGATACACAAATCTGGATAGGGAACTGACCCATTCACAACTGGACAGGGAAAGGACAGACACTGTTGTGAGAGAACTGACCCATTCACGACTGGGCAGTGAAACGATTCGCAAATCTGGATAGGGAACTGACCCATTCGCAACTGGAAGGCGAAAGACACAGTCAATACTGTACAGGGAACTGACCCATTCACAAATGGACAGGGAAAAGACACACTCAATACTGGACAGGGTACATAGAACATAGAACAGTACAGCACAGAACAGGCCCTTCAGCCCTCGATGTTGTGCCGAGCAATGATCACCCTACTCAAACCCACATATCCACCCTATACCCGTAACCCAACAACCCCCCCCCCCCCCCCAACCTTACTTTTTTAGGAGACTACGGGCAATTTAGCATGGCCAATCCACCTAACCCGCACATCTTTGGACTGTGGGAGGAAACCGGAGCACCCTGAGGAAACCGACGCACACACGGGGAGGACGTGCAGACTCCACACAGACAGTGACCCAGCCGGGAATCGAACCTGGGACCCTGGAGCTGTGAAGCATTTATGTTAACCACCATGCTACCGTGCTGCCTGATCCATTCACAACTGATCCATGGGTACTGATCCATTCACAACTGGACAGGAAAAAACACACTCACATCTGGAGAGGGAACTGACCCAGTCACAGTGACAGGGAGAAGCCACACTAAACCCTGGAGAGGGAACTGACCCATTCACAGTGACAGGGAGAAGCCACACTAAACCCTGGAGAGGGAACTGACCCATTCACAGTGACAGGGAGAAGCCACACTAAACCCTGGAGAGGGAACTGACCCATTCACAGTGACAGGGAGAAGCCACACTAAACCCTGGAGAGGGAACTGACCCATTCACAGTGACAGGGAGAAGCCACACTAAACCCTGGAGAGGGAACTGACCCATTCACAGTGACAGGGAGAAGCCACACTAAACCCTGGAGAGGAAAATGACCCTTTCAATACTGATTAGAGGAAATAGTCTCTGGAACTGGACAGGAAACTGGCCATTCATATCTGGACAGCGGAAAGGCACACTCAAATCAGGAGAGGGAACTGACCCATTCACTACTGGAGAGGGGAAATACTCTCTCACAACTGGAGTGGGATAACACACAACACACCGAAATCTCGACAGGGATCGGATCCATTCCCAATTGGACAGGGGAAAATACTCAAATCTGGATTGTGCAATGTCTATTCACTTTCTGGACAAAAGAAAACCATAGTCGAAGCTCTTTAGGGTAGGGAACCATCCACAACTGGCCAGGGGAAAGACACACTCAACTCTGGGGAGGGAACTAATCCATTCACTTACTGGCCAGGGGAAAGACACACTCAACTCTGGACAGGGAACTAATCCATTCACTTACTGGCCAGGGGAAAGACACACTCAACTCTGGACAAGGAATTGACCCATTCACAACTGGACATGTGGAAGGCACATTCAAACCTTAATAGGAAACTGATACATTCACACAACTGTACAGGGCAAAGGCACACTCAGATCTCAACAGGGAACTGACCCATTCACAACTGAATAGGAGAAAAACACTTTCAAATCTGGAGAGGGAATCAATCTATTTATAAATGGACAGGGATAAGGCACAGTGACATCTGGAGAGGGTTCTGACCCATTCACAACCGGATGGGGAAAAGACTCCCACAAAGGGGACCGGGAAATTACCATTCATAACTGGACAAGGGAAGGCACAATCAAATCTGGAGAGGGAACTGGCCCATTCACAACTGGACAACAGAAAAACACACTCAAATGTGTACATGGACTGGCACATTCATGACTCGACAGTGGAAAGACATACTCAAACCTGGAAGAGGGATCTGACCCATTCACGACAGGATAGGGGAAAAACTGCAGCATGTGGACAGGGGAAAGGCAAACTCAAATCTGGAGAGAGTCCTTCCCCATTCACAAATGGACTGGCAAAACACACACTCAAATCTGCACGGGGAACTGTCACATTCATAACTGGACAGTGGGAATGCACACTCAAATCTGCATGGGGAACTGTCACATCCATAACTGGACAGTGGGAATGCACACTCAAATCTGCATGGGGAACTGTCACATTCATAACTGGACAGTGGGAATGCACACTCAAATCTGCATGGGGAACTGTCACATTCATAACTGGACAGTGGGAATGCACACTCAAATCTGCATGGGGAACTGTCACATTCATAACTGGACAGTGGGAATGCACACTCAAATCTGCATGGGGAACTGTCACATTCATAACTGGACAGTGGGAATTCACACTCAAATCTGCATGGGGAACTGTCACATTCATAACTGGACAGTGGCAATACACATTTGAATTTGGAGTGGGAATGGACTCATTCACAGCAGGACAGTGGAAAGACACAAAAGCTTGAACAACAGGATAGTGGACAGACACACTCAAATCCAGAGGAGAGAACTGACCCATTCACAACAGGATAGTGAAAGACTCCCTCACAAGTGGATTGGGGAAAGACACACTCAAACCTGCAGAGGCAAATGACCCATTCACAAGTGGACAGGGGAAATACTCCCTCAAACTGTCTGGGGAACTGACCATTTATATGTGGGCATTGGAAAGACACACTCAAATCTGCAAATCTGGAGAGGGAACTGACCCATTCACAGCTCCACAGGGGAAATACTCTCTCAAACTGGAAGGGGAACAAACCATTCATATCTGGACAGGGAAAAAACACACTTTAATCTCGTTAGGGAGCTGACCTATTCAAACCTGGACATGGGAAAGACAACTTAAATTTGGAGACGGAATGGGACCCATTCACAACTGGATAGGGGAAAGGCACATTTACATCTGGGGCGGAATCTGACCTATTCACATGTGGGTTGGGGAAAGGATCCCTCAAACTGGACAGGTAACTGACCATTCATAACTGGACGGGAAAAAGCACACTCAAATCAGGACAGGGAAGTAACCTTTCACAACTGAACAGTGGAAAGTCACACACCAATCTGTGCAGGGAACTGACCTCACCATATGTGGACAGGCATTAGGCACGCTCAGTGCTGGACATGTAAATGACTCATACATTATTGATCAGGGGACAGACGCACTCAAATCTGGTAAAGGGAACTGACCCTTTATCAACTGGACAGGGCAAAGACACACACAAATATAGACGTGGAACTGTTACATTCAGAACTGGACAGGGATCAAACATACACAAGTCTGCACAGGGAAACAAACTTGCACAACTGGACAGTGGAAAGGCACACTCGTATCTGGAGAGAGAACAGACTCATTCAAAAAGGAACAATGGAAAGACATACTCAAATCTCGACAGGGAACTGATCCATTCACAACTGGACGGAGAAAGCACTCAAGTCTGGAGAGGGAACTGACCAGTCTCTTTCTGGACAAAAGAAAATCACAATCAAAGCTGTTTAGGGTACAAATTCATCCAGAACCGGAAAGGGGTAAAACACTTCAAATCTGGAGACGGAACTGATGCATTCACAATTGGATAGGTGAATAACTCCATCAAACTGGACAGAGAACTGACCATTCACATCTGGAATAGGGAAAAGACACACTCAAACCTGGAAGAGGAAACTGACCAATTCACACACTCCACAGTGGAAAGTCACACTCCAATCTGTAGAAGGAACTGACTCATTCACTTCTAGACAGGGAAAGGCACATTCAAATCTGGTGAGGGAACTGACCCATTCAGAACGGCACAGGGAACCGACCATACAAAACTGGACAGAGGAAGGTCACACACCAGCCTGGGCAGGGAACTGACCTTACCACAAATGGACAGGCGATAGCCACATTCTAATCCAGATTCAGAGCTGACCCATTCATAATTGAGCAGGGGAAAGACACTCGAATCTGTACAGGGAGCAGACCCATTCACAACTGGACAAGGGAAAGGCACATTCAAATCTGAGCAGGAAACTGACCCATTCGCAGCTGGGGAGGAGAAACACTTCCTCAAAAGTGGCCGGGGAAAGGCATACCTAAATCTGGGAGATGAACTGACACATTAGGGGCTGGACAGGGAACAAATACAATCAAATCTGGACAGAGCACAATATTTTCACAACATGAAAGTGGAAAGACACACTCAAATCTCAACATGGACCTGCTCCATTCACAACTGTACATGGCAAAGACACACTTAAATGTGGACCTGGAACTGACACATTCAGAACTGGACAGGGATCAAACAAGTTTAGACAGGGAAAAACTCTTGCACAACAGGATAGGGGAAAGACACACTCAAATCCGGAGGAGAGAACTGACCCATTCACAACAGGATAGTGAAAGACTCCCTCACAAGTGGATTGGGGAAAGACACACTCAAATCCGCAGAGGCAAATGACCCATTCAGAAGTGGACAGGGGAAATTTTCCCTCAAACAGTCTGGGGAACTGACCATTTATATGTGGGCAGTGGAAAGACACACTCAAATCTGCAAATCTGGAGAGTGAACTGACCCATTTACAACTGGACAGGGGAAATACTCTCTCAAACTGGAAAGGGAACAAACCATTCATATCTGGACAGCGAAAAAACACTCTTTAATCTCATCAGGGAGCTGACCTATTCAAACCTGGACATGGCAAAGACAACATTTATATTGGAGAGGGAACGGGACCCATTCACAACTGGACAGGGGAAAGGCACGCTCGTATCTGGAGAGGGAACAGACTCATTCACAAAGGGACAATGGAAAGACACACTCAAATCTCGACAGGGAACTGATCCGTTCACAACTGGACAGGGGAAAACACTCAAGTCTGGGGATGGAACTGACCATTCACTTCCTCGACAAAAGAAAAACACAATCAAAGCTGTTGTGGGTACTGTTCCCTCCACAAATGGACAGGGGAAAGACAGCCTCAAATCTGCACGGGGATCTGACACATTCACAACTGGACAGTGGAAAGGCACACTTCAATCTGGAGAAGGAACTGACTCATTCACTCACTGGGGAGGGGCAAGACATTCAGATCTGGAAAGGGACTTGACCCATTTCCAGCTGGACAGCGAAAGGCACACTCAAATCTGGAGGGGGAACTGACCCTTTTACAACTGCGCAGGAGAAAGGCAGACTCAAATCTGGAGGGGGAACTGACCCTTTTACAACTGCGCAGGAGAAAGGCAGACTCGTAACCGGAAGGGAACTGACCTATTCACAATTAGTCAGGGGAAGGACTCCCTGAAAATGGACATGGAATTGACCATTCATATGTGGACAGGGGAAAGGCACACACCAATCTGGAAGAGAGAACTGACCCATTCAGAACTGGATAGGGGAAAACACTCAAATCTGGACAGGAACATTACTTTAACAACTGGACAGTGGAAAACATGCACATCTGTAGAGGGAATTGACAATTCACTCTGGACAAAAGAAAAACATAATCGAAGCTGTTTAGGGTAAAGATCCAGATACAACTGGACAATGGAAAGGCACACACACATCTGGAGAGGGAACGGCCCATTGATAACTGGACAGAGGAAAGGCACACACACATCTGGAGAGGGAACGGCCCATTCATAACTGGACAGGGGGAATGCACACTCACATCTGGGGAGGGAACGGCCCATTGATAACTGGACAGAGGAAATGCACACTCACATCTGGGGATGATCTGACCCATTCACAACTGGGTGGGGGAAATAATCCATCAAACTGAACAGGAACTGACCGATTCACAACTGCACAGGGGAAATACGTCCTCATTCTGGAAAGGGAACAGAAATTCATACCTGGACAGGAAAGACAGTCAAATCTCGACAGTGAACTGACTGAATCAAACCTGGACATGGGAAAGACAACTCAAATCTGGAGAGGGAACCAACCCATTCACAACTGTACAAGGGGAAGGCTCACTCACACCTGGGATGGGACCTCACACATTCACAAATGGACAGTGAATTGACCATTCATAACTGGACAGAGGGAAGACACAGTCAAATCTGCAAAGAGAATTGACAGTTCAGCGCACAACAGGGGAAAGACACAATAATGTATGTTATGGGAAATGACCCATCCAACACTGGACATGTGAAAGGCGCACTAACCCCCGGACTGGGAACAGACCCATTCACTGTTGGACAGGGGAAAGTCACACTCAAATCTACCAAGGAAACTGACCCAACCACAACTGGGCAGGCAAAAAAACATTCAAATCTCAAGAGTTAACTGACCAATTCACACTGGAGAGGGGAAAGACACACTCCAATCTGGAGAGAGAACTGACCCATTCACAACTGGACAGGGAAAGTAATCTCAAAATGGATAGGGAACAGACCTCTGGACAGTGGACAGGCAAACTCAAATATGAAAGAGGGAAACAACCAATTCACAACTTGACAATGGAAAGGCACACTCCAATCTGGAGAGGGAACAGACTCATTCACAACAGGACAGTGGGAAGGCACACTCCAATCTGGAGAGGGAACAGACTCATTCACAACAGGACAATGGGAAGACACACTCCAATCTGGAGAGGGAACAGACTCATTCACAGCAGGACAGTGGGAATACACACTCCAATCTGGAGAGGGAACAGACTCATTCACAACAGGACAGTGGGAAGGCACACTCCAATCTGGAGAGGGAACAGACTCATTCACAACAGGACAGTGGGAAGGCACACTCCAATCTGGAGAGGGAACAGACTCATTCACAACAGGAGAGTGGGAAGGCACACTCCAATCTGGAGAGGGAACAGACACATTCACAACAGGACAGTGGGAAGACACACTCCAATCTGGAGAGGGAACAGACTCATTCACAACAGGACAGTGGGAAGGCACACTCCAATCTGGAGAGGGAACAGACTCATTCACAACAGGACAGTGGGAAAACACACTCCAATCTGGAGAGGGAACAGACTCATTCACAACAGGACAGTGGGAAGGCACAATCCAATCTGGAGAGGGAACAGACTCATTCACAACTATAGAGGAGTAATACTAACTCAAATATGGTCAGGGAACTAACTCATTCATCACTGGACAGTGGAAAGGCACACTCTAATCTGGAAGAGGGATCTGACCCATTTACACCAGGATAGAGGAAAAACTCCCTAAAGTGGACTAGTGAAACATACACTCAAATCTTCATCGGGAACTGTCACATTCAAAACTGGACAGTGGTAATGCTCACTAAAATCTGGAGAGGAAATTGCCGCGTTCACAACTGGACAGCGGGAAGGCACACATGAATCTGGAGAAGGAACCGGAACATTCATAATTGGACAGTGGAAATACACACTTGAATCTGGAGTGGGAATGGGCTCATTCACAACAGCACAGTGGAAAGACACACTCAAATCTCGACAGGGAACTGACCCATTCGCAACTGGACAGGGGCAAGACTCACTCAAAACTGTCAAGGGAACTGACCCAACCACAAATGGACAGGGTTAAAAACATCCAACTCTGGAGAGGTTACTGATCCGTGTACAACAGGATAGTGGAAAGACACATGCAAATCTGGAGGAGAGAACTGACCCATTCACAACAGGATAGGGAAAGTCTACCTCACAATTGAATAGGGGAAAGACACACTCAAATCTAGAGAGGCAAATGACCCATTCACAACTTGAACAGGGGAAAAACTCCCTCAAAGTGGATGGGGAACTGACCATTCATATCTGGACAGTGGAAGTACACACTGAAATCTGAAAATCTGGGGAGGCAACTGGCCCATTCACAACTGGACAGGGGAAATACTCTCTCAAACTGGAAAGGGAACAAACCATATCTGGACAGGGAAATAACACACTGAAATCTCATCAGGGAGCTGACCTATTCAATGCTGGACATGGGAAAGACACACCCAAATTTGGAGAGGGAACAGACCATTCACAAATGGACAGAGTGAAAGCACACTGTTCTGGAAAATACAGAATGTATCATTTGAAACATAGAGGTCTGCCAACATCTGATCGGGGAGAGTGCAGGGAAAGATCCCACAAGAGGTTGGTGGCAGCTGAAGGGCACAGAAACTGTGGGCAGCAATTTCAGTCTATCAGAATGGTTATTACAACCTGCAGCAGGAAAAAGGCAAAAGAAAAAAGTTTTAAAAAATCTCTTTGTGTTGTTGGAAAATTGTGATGGACTGCCCCTTTAAGACCCGAAGTCCGATCCTTATCAGAGGTCCTGATCAGAACAGCTGAAACAAAGAAACCAGCGCGGGCTTCAGACTCCTCCCCTTTTTCTCCCCACGAGGCAAGAAGCAAGAACAAAGACACCAGCAGCAGAACACCAGCGGCACCCGAAGAAGCAAGAAGGACAGCAGGAGCAGCAGCAGGAGAGAAGCGGCCCAACGGCAGACCAGACCAGACCAGACCAGAAGGAAGACGGCCCAGCAGCAGGAGCAGCAGCCACTGAAGACAGAAGAGGAGAAAAAGAGAAAACTGCACCAGGAGAGATGACCAGGAGGCTTGAAAGTGAAAGAGAGAGAGAGAGAGTCTGAAGGCCTCACCAACCAACCAGACAACATCAAAAAGTAAATAATGTTTTTAATTTAATGAGATAAAAAAGAGTATGTTAATAATAAAATAATTTAACCTGAAAAAGTGGTTATTAGCTTACTTCACTTCCTTAAGAACGCAGGACCCGGGACATCAATGCCATTAAGGGGTAAGTAAGTAAAATTCTTCAGTGAAGGTAGGAGTTATACCGGGGGATAACTTGAAAGGAGAGTTTGACCCGATTAGCACTCTCAGAGGCCTGTACTGGAGTCAGGGAGGGAGTTCCCTGGTCGCCGTTTTTAGAATATTGGCCCTTAAGGTTCTTTGGTATAAAGGGAATTCTAAAACATATAGGTGAATTTAGAAAAACATGGCGCCCAGCGTGGAGGCCTAGAATATTAGAAGTTTCTAGGTAAAGCGAGGCTAGAATATTAGAAGTTTCTAGTTAAGCAGAGTAGGGGCTAGAATATTAGAAGTTTCTAGTTCCCAAGAAAGGCCTAGAATATTAGAAGTTTCTAGGTAAAGCGAGGCTAGAATATTAGAAGTTTCTAGTTAAGCAGAGTAGGGGCTAGAATATTAGAAGTTTCTAGTTCCCAAGAAACGGGTGGAATATTAGAAGTTTCTAACCGGCAAAAAGGCTAGAATATTAGAAGTTTCTAGTCTATGTGTGAGTCAAACTTTACCTGCCGAGTTTAGTTTGGAAAGTCAGGTGTGATTGGCTTTTGTAAGGATATTCTGTGGATCGAGGGGACTGAAGCTCAGGTTGGGTGTGAAAATCAGTAGACTAGAAGATACTGACCCTGAGAAAAAGTCTGCAAGACATTTTGGTGATAGCACTAAAATCTTGCATCCATCACTGGTAAAAGGGGCTAAAGAATAAATCATCCTCAGAGTAAGGCGGATTGTGCGGACATTTTCTGGAAAATAGGGACGCTTATATTCAGAAACCAATAATCAATCGACCCTTAACTAGAGCAGGAAGATAGTGCCTTGGTCAGCCTTGGATAGGGCCCAGAAAGGGTACTTATCCTTAATTTCAGAGTGCACCTGAAAGGGACAACCAGGAACAGAACTAAAAATCCGAAAATGGCAATTAGGGTAATTCTCATGCCCTGGGATACGGTCAAGAGAAATGTAGAAATGAGCAAAAGGTATGACAGTTTCGGAAGAGCCATGAGTAGGGTAAGGAACAGCACAGAAACACAAGGCCAGATAATAGCAGCACTAAGACCACAGGAAAGGATACAGAATCGTCCAAGACCCCAAAAAACTGCTCCTACTCCAATGGATAGGGCAAGTTATGCTCCACGAGATAGCCAGGTACCAAGTGCAAGGTTTGAAGAATATATAGAATCGGTGGAAGAGTTTGCACAACATAGTACCCCCTATTTTGAGGAAGAACCGGTACGACGACGGATACATTTCTCCGAATATAGGGACCCAGATAGAGGTGCCCCTTTGAGAACACCATGCCCCAGAAGTGAGAAAATAGTTCAGTCATTTACACCAGGTCCAGAGGAAGGACAGGGAGGCATGGTACCGTATAAAATAGTAGCAGCCGTAATGAAGACAGCAGGCCCAAAGAAACATGGGGAGAGTAAAATTGAGTATTCACAGAGGTTAAAACAGTTAGCGAAGAAAATGGGGGCATCAGGAGAATCCACCAAATTGATTGATTTACATACAGTGGGAGAAATAGTTACAGGCGAAGTCTCAGATTTAATAAGTGAGTTAGATTTGGGAAATGAGAGAGCTAATTTAATGAAAGAGATGACAGAGGCAGCATATGCAGGGGAACACCTCACACCATATATCGACCGAATATATGAGGTTAATAAGGAAGAGGGGGTCGATGTAGTCAGATTCCTGAGGGAATTAGGACCCAAGATTCCAGGAGGAAAAAGCCTCTCAATAATACTGTTAACGACCTCTAGAAGAGAAATAGGAAGAGAACTGGTTAAATTTGATTTGGCAGGCAAAGCATTTAAGGATAAGCACACAAAAGGGGAACAAAAAGAGCAGCTGCCCAGAATAATGTTTCAACACAAAATGCTCAGATTAGACCACCAAACCGGCAGATACCTGACAAATCGGAACAAAATCCAGCACAACCAGCAATGCCACAACATGGGTATAATTTGCGGTCACAAGGGCCACCTCCACCACAAAATCTAGATTATTTACCAAGGGGACAATTCCTAGCCCTCAGCCAGGAGGAAAGAGACAGATTCATTGAGGATAGGAGAAGAAGAGCAGCTGGTCAGGGGAGGATTGAGCAAGGTAGATATCAACCACCAGAAGGGTATCCGGGACGCTCGCGAGGGGGATCCCGAGGAAGAGGCAGAGGAGGCCCCGGTATATATTGACAGGATTCGGCTTCTCCCCTTAAACAGGCTATACAAAATCTAACCACAGAAACAGACAAAGGAGAATTAGTAGTAGTGTACAAGGGGGTAAGATTTATAGTGGACACAGGGGCTGAGATATCAATGATAAGGGAAGAAGCTGGAAATCCGACAGGAAAGAAATACATAGTAGAAGGAGCATTAGGGAATAAGGATATTAGGCCAGAAGTTAGATTGGGAGAATTACTGGCAATATCAGGAACTGATAATCTGATGGCAGGGAAAGATTTAATAAAAATAGATACTGGAAAAATAAGGATATTAAAACCAATTGATAACATGGAGGAAATAAGGAAACAGAAAGAGAAAAGTATTTTAAATGACGAAGCTTGGAAGAAGATGGAAGAAGTACTGATGGGAGCAAACCTAGCGATAGGTAAGAATGACACAGGTTTGCTTAGCCAGCAATTTCAACACACAATTCACGGGGGACAACACAGACCTCAAAAACAGTATCCTTTGCCTAGAGGAGCTAAGAGCGAGCTGGAGATAATAATCAAGGAATTGGAGCAGCAGGGGATTATTCAAGGGGTCACATATGCCTCAACAAATAGTCCACTTCAGGTAGTAAGAAAACCAGATGGTACATTTAGAATGGTAACAAATTACAAAGCTTTAAATAAAGTCACAAAGAAGGACAAGAGATATTTAATAAATCCACAAGCTACCTTAGAGCAAGTCGCGGGAAAAACTTACTTAACTAGTATAGATTTGGCGAATGGATTCTGGAGTGTTCCATTAGACCCAGACAGCAGGGAGAAAATAGCATTCACCTTTGGAACTAAGCATTATGTATATTGTAGGCTTCCACAGGGATATGTTAATTCTCCAAATCACTTTCAGGCAATAATCAGGGAGCTGATTCAAGATGATTTGGCCTTAGTATATATCGATGATATATTAATTGGAGATGACGATCAGGACAAACATGTGGAAAGAGTGGCCAGGATCATTAAGACACTTGGTGAAGCAGGCTTTAAAATAGGGCTAAAGAAATGTCAAATTGGGAGAAGCGAAGTCAACTATTTGGGTTATTCAGTATCGAAGGAAGGTAGAGAGGCCAGTATTGAAATGAGGAAGAAGATAGCTGAAATTACTGCGCCGGTTTCGAAAAAAGGGGTTCAAAAAATAATGGGAATGTTGGGATATCTAAGGCCAGTAGTGAAGGACTTCAGTCTCTATGCTAAAGCCATTTATCAAACCCTGAAGGGGGATTTTATTTGGACCAGCGAGGCCCAGAGAGGGTTAGATCAGTTAAAGGCAGCAATTGCGATATCGGGGTCATTAGTTGGGAGACAAGAAGAGGATGACTTAAGCATTAAATTAGACATATATAAAAATGGATATGGTATGGTACTTGCTAATCTTAGCAATCAGACACCTATCAAACATCTGACAGGAAACTGGTCGAGAGCTGAACAAAAGTTTTCAAACATCGAGAAATGTCTAGCAGCTATAACAAAGAGAATAGCAGAGATAGAAAACTTGTCGGGTGGTAAGAAAATTTATGTCACCACTGAGTTTTTGGAGTTAAAGGAGCTAACCAAGAGACAGATTTGCCAGCAAGGCGCGAATACAGCTCGATGGGAAAGATGGGAAACCATTCTTCTAAACCCTGACTTAATGTTTGTTCATAACATTCAAAAGGGACAGAAACTTGATGAGCCAGTTAGTAAAACGGAGTTGGTGAATGCTTGGGTATTATACACTGATGGTAGTAAAGTCAAGAAGGACGAAGAACAAGCCAGATGGGCATTCATTTTAAAAAATTCAGGAAACATAGTAGTGGAGGAACAGGGAGTAATCATTGGATCAGCTCAGACAGCTGAGGTAGAGGGAGTATTGCAAGGGTTAAAGGAGTGTCACCAGCGAAAGCTGCAGGAAGTAACCGTTGTAACCGATAGCTTTTTCGTGCAGCAAGGATTGGAGAAAGATTTGGAGTTTTGGAAACTAAACGGTTGGACGAACGGTAGAAATAAACTACTGGAACAGAAAGAACAGTGGGAAGAGATAGATAAAATTTTAGCCGATATGGAGATCCAGACAATTCATCAAAAAGCACACACAAAAGGAATTGGGGAACTGTGTAAGGGGAATCAGGAAGTGGATGAATTAGCCAGACTTAGGACAATAATCTTGGGGACTCTTGGGAACTCAGCAGCCGACCATCAAATGATAATTAAGCAAGTACATGAAGCCACAGGACATGGGGGTCATGTTGTAGTCTCAAGGGAGTTGAAGAAGTTGGGACTTAAAATAGCCTATTGGAGACAACATTTAACTGCAGTAAGGAGAATATGTGAGAGATGTATGGCCTGTGGAGGACAGAGAGGAAATAAAACATATGGGAGCATAAAAACTGAGAAACCAATGCAGGAATGGTCATTAGATTATGCAGGACCACTTTTTCCCAGAAGCAGCAAAGGTAATTTGTATTTTTTAGTCAAAGCTGATAGCTGCACGGGAGAAATTGACCTTAGAGCAACCAGCAAAGCAAATGGAGCCACAACCAAAAGGGTATTGGCAGAAATGATGACCTCCAGAGGTAGACCAGAATCGATCCGAATGGACAACGCGCCACACTTTAGAAACAATACTGTTATTAACTTTTGTGCTGACAGAGGAATAACAATCAATTGGGCCGTGAAATATGCACCTGAGAGTAATGGAATGGCTGAGAGGTCTGTAAGAAAAGTAAAGGATTGGATCATAAAGAATCAGAATAATAAAGGCTGGGATAAAGACATTGAAAGAATAGTATTTGATCTTAATAGCTGATCCATTCACAACTGGATGGGGGAAGACACTGAAATCTGGAGAGGGCATTGACCATTCACTTTTTGGACAAAAGAAAATGACAGTCGAGCTGTTCACGGGTACTGATCCATCCTCAACTGGACAGGAGAAAGACACACTCAAATCAGCATGAAGGAGCTCACCCATTCCCTTTCTGGACTAATCAAAACCACAGCCAAACCTGTTAGGGTACTGACACATTCACAATTGGACAATAGAAAGGCACACTCCAAACTGGAGAGGGAAGTAACTCATTCACTTACTGACCAGAGGATAGACATACTCAGATCTGGAGAGGGAACTGACACATACACATCTGGACAGGGAAAAGACACACTCAAATCTGGACAGGGAACTGACCCATTCAGATCTGGACATGGAAAAGGCACGCTCAAATCCGGACAGGGAACTCACTCACTCACAATTGGATAGCAAAATGACACACACCAATCAGGAGAAGGAAATAACTTAATCACTTCCTGGACAGAGGTTAGACATACTCAAACCGTGGAGTGGGAACAGACCCATTCACTATTGAATAGGGGAAATACTTTCTCGAACTGGACAGGTAACTGGTCATTCATACCTGGACAGAGGAAAGGCACACTCATAACAGGAGAGGGAACTGGCCCATTCACAACTGGACATGGTAAAGACAGACTGAAATCAGAAGGGGAACTGACCCTTTCACAACTGGACATGGAAATGACACAATCAAATGTGGACAGGGAAATGACACATTCACAACTGGACAGGGGAAAGACACACTCAAATGTGAATGGGAACTGACCCATTCACAACTGGACAGGGGAAAGACACACTCAAATTTGGATGGGAACTGACACATTCACAACAGGCCGTGTGAAGGCACAGTCCAATCTGGACAGGGAACTGACTCATTGACAACTGGACAGGGGAAAGTCACACTCAAATCTGGACAGGGAACTGACCCATTCAGATCTGGACATGGAAAAGGAACGCTCAAATCCGGACAGGGAACTCACTCACTCACAATTGGAGAGCAAAATGACACACGCCAATCAGGAGAAGGAAATAACTTAATCACTTCCTGGACAGAGGTTAGACATACTCAAACCTGGAGAGGGAACTGACCCATTCACAACGACAGGGAAAAGCCACACTCAACCACGGAGTGGGAACAGACCCATTCACTATTGAATATGGGAAATACTTTCTCGAACTGGACAGGTAACTGGTCATTCATACCTGGACAGAGGAAAGGCACACTCATAACAGGAGGGGGAACTGACCCATTCACTACTGGAGATGGTAAATACACTCTCACAACTGGATAGGGAGAAGACACACTGACATCTGGACAGGGATCGGATCCATTCACAACTGGACGGGTGTAAATACTCAAATCTGGAGTGTAAATTGTCTGTTCACTTTCTCGGCAAGAGAAAACCATAGTTGAAGCACTTTAGAGTACTGACACATCCACTACTGGACAGGAGAAAGACACACTCAAATCTGGACAGAGACCTGATTCATTCACAACTGGACGGGGAAAGAGAGTCAAATCTGGTGAGGGAATTGACCATTCACTTTCTGGGCAACAGTTCACCACAGTCAAAGCTGTTTAGGGAACTGATCCATCCTCAACTGGACAGGAGAAATCAGGATGGGCATTGACAGATTCACAACTGGACAGTAGAAAGGCACACTCCAATCTGGAGGAGGAATTAACTCATTCACTACTGGACAGGGGAAAGACACACTCAAATCTGGACAGAGTACTGATCCATTCACAACTGGTCAGGGAAAGAGAGTCAAATCTGGAGAGGGCATTGACCATTCACTTTCTGGGCAACAGTACATCACAGTCAAACCTGTTTAGGGAACTGATCCATCCTCAACTGGACAGGAGAAATCAGGATGGGAACTGACCCATTCACTACTGGACAGGGAAAAGACATACTCAACTCTGGAAAGGGAACTGATCCATTCACAGCAGGACAGTGAAAAGGCTCTCTCAAATCTGGACAGTGAACTGACCCATTCACAACTGGACATTATAAAGACACACTTAAATCTGGACATGGAACTGACCCATTCACAACTTGACATGGGAAAGGCACACTCAAATCTGCACAGGAAACTGGACATTCATATCTGGACAGGGGAAAGGCACACTCAAATCAGGAGAGGGAACTGACCCTTAAACTACTGGAGAGAGGAAATACTCCCTCACACCTGGACAGGGAAAAGGCACACTGAAATCTCGACAGAGATCGGATCCATTCATAACTGGACAGGGGAAAATACTCAAACTGGAGTGTAAATTGTCTATTCACTATCTGGACAAGAGAAAACCTTCGTCGAAGCACATTAGGTACTGGAACATTCACAACTGGACGGGGAAAGAGAGTCAAATCTGGAGAGGGAACTGACCCATTCACTTTCTGGGCAACAGTTCAGCACAGTCAAACCTGTTTGGGGAACTGATCCATCCTCAACTGGACAGGAGAAATCAGGATGGGAATTGACACATTCACAACTGGACAGTAGAAAGGCACACTCCAATCTGTAGGAGGAAGTAACTCATTCACTTACTGGACAGAGAATAGAGATACACAAATCTGGATAGGGAACTGACCCATTCACAACTGGACAGGGAAAGGACAGACACTGTTGTGAGAGAACTGACCCATTCACGACTGGGCAGTGAAACGATTCGCAAATCTGGATAGGGAACTGACCCATTCGCAACTGGAAGGCGAAAGACACAGTCAATACTGTACAGGGAACTGACCCATTCACAAATGGACAGGGAAAAGACACACTCAATACTGGACAGGGTACATAGAACATAGAACAGTACAGCACAGAACAGGCCCTTCAGCCCTCGATGTTGTGCCGAGCAATGATCACCCTACTCAAACCCACATATCCACCCTATACCCGTAACCCAACAACCCCCCCCCCCCCCAACCTTACTTTTTTAGGAGACTACGGGCAATTTAGCATGGCCAATCCACCTAACCCGCACATCTTTGGACTGTGGGAGGAAACCGGAGCACCCTGAGGAAACCGACGCACACACGGGGAGGACGTGCAGACTCCACACAGACAGTGACCCAGCCGGGAATCGAACCTGGGACCCTGGAGCTGTGAAGCATTTATGTTAACCACCATGCTACCGTGCTGCCTGATCCATTCACAACTGATCCATGGGTACTGATCCATTCACAACTGGACAGGAAAAAACACACTCACATCTGGAGAGGGAACTGACCCAGTCACAGTGACAGGGAGAAGCCACACTAAACCCTGGAGAGGGAACTGACCCATTCACAGTGACAGGGAGAAGCCACACTAAACCCTGGAGAGGGAACTGACCCATTCACAGTGACAGGGAGAAGCCACACTAAACCCTGGAGAGGGAACTGACCCATTCACAGTGACAGGGAGAAGCCACACTAAACCCTGGAGAGGGAACTGACCCATTCACAGTGACAGGGAGAAGCCACACTAAACCCTGGAGAGGGAACTGACCCATTCACAGTGACAGGGAGAAGCCACACTAAACCCTGGAGAGGAAAATGACCCTTTCAATACTGATTAGAGGAAATAGTCTCTGGAACTGGACAGGAAACTGGCCATTCATATCTGGACAGCGGAAAGGCACACTCAAATCAGGAGAGGGAACTGACCCATTCACTACTGGAGAGGGGAAATACTCTCTCACAACTGGAGTGGGATAACACACAACACACCGAAATCTCGACAGGGATCGGATCCATTCCCAATTGGACAGGGGAAAATACTCAAATCTGGATTGTGCAATGTCTATTCACTTTCTGGACAAAAGAAAACCATAGTCGAAGCTCTTTAGGGTAGGGAACCATCCACAACTGGCCAGGGGAAAGACACACTCAACTCTGGGGAGGGAACTAATCCATTCACTTACTGGCCAGGGGAAAGACACACTCAACTCTGGACAGGGAACTAATCCATTCACTTACTGGCCAGGGGAAAGACACACTCAACTCTGGACAAGGAATTGACCCATTCACAACTGGACATGTGGAAGGCACATTCAAACCTTAATAGGAAACTGATACATTCACACAACTGTACAGGGCAAAGGCACACTCAGATCTCAACAGGGAACTGACCCATTCACAACTGAATAGGAGAAAAACACTTTCAAATCTGGAGAGGGAATCAATCTATTTATAAATGGACAGGGATAAGGCACAGTGACATCTGGAGAGGGTTCTGACCCATTCACAACCGGATGGGGAAAAGACTCCCACAAAGGGGACCGGGAAATTACCATTCATAACTGGACAAGGGAAGGCACAATCAAATCTGGAGAGGGAACTGGCCCATTCACAACTGGACAACAGAAAAACACACTCAAATGTGTACATGGACTGGCACATTCATGACTCGACAGTGGAAAGACATACTCAAACCTGGAAGAGGGATCTGACCCATTCACGACAGGATAGGGGAAAAACTGCAGCATGTGGACAGGGGAAAGGCAAACTCAAATCTGGAGAGAGTCCTTCCCCATTCACAAATGGACTGGCAAAACACACACTCAAATCTGCACGGGGAACTGTCACATTCATAACTGGACAGTGGGAATGCACACTCAAATCTGCATGGGGAACTGTCACATTCATAACTGGACAGTGGGAATGCACACTCAAATCTGCATGGGGAACTGTCACATTCATAACTGGACAGTGGGAATGCACACTCAAATCTGCATGGGGAACTGTCACATTCATAACTGGACAGTGGGAATGCACACTCAAATCTGCATGGGGAACTGTCACATTCATAACTGGACAGTGGGAATGCACACTCAAATCTGCATGGGGAACTGTCACATTCATAACTGGACAGTGGGAATTCACACTCAAATCTGCATGGGGAACTGTCACATTCATAACTGGACAGTGGCAATACACATTTGAATTTGGAGTGGGAATGGACTCATTCACAGCAGGACAGTGGAAAGACACAAAAGCTTGAACAACAGGATAGTGGACAGACACACTCAAATCCAGAGGAGAGAACTGACCCATTCACAACAGGATAGTGAAAGACTCCCTCACAAGTGGATTGGGGAAAGACACACTCAAACCTGCAGAGGCAAATGACCCATTCACAAGTGGACAGGGGAAATACTCCCTCAAACTGTCTGGGGAACTGACCATTTATATGTGGGCATTGGAAAGACACACTCAAATCTGCAAATCTGGAGAGGGAACTGACCCATTCACAGCTCCACAGGGGAAATACTCTCTCAAACTGGAAGGGGAACAAACCATTCATATCTGGACAGGGAAAAAAACACACTTTAATCTCGTTAGGGAGCTGACCTATTCAAACCTGGACATGGGAAAGACAACTTAAATTTGGAGACGGAATGGGACCCATTCACAACTGGATAGGGGAAAGGCACATTTACATCTGGGGCGGAATCTGACCTATTCACATGTGGGTTGGGGAAAGGATCCCTCAAACTGGACAGGTAACTGACCATTCATAACTGGACGGGAAAAAGCACACTCAAATCAGGACAGGGAAGTAACCTTTCACAACTGAACAGTGGAAAGTCACACACCAATCTGTGCAGGGAACTGACCTCACCATATGTGGACAGGCATTAGGCACGCTCAGTGCTGGACATGTAAATGACTCATACATTATTGATCAGGGGACAGACGCACTCAAATCTGGTAAAGGGAACTGACCCTTTATCAACTGGACAGGGCAAAGACACACACAAATATAGACGTGGAACTGTTACATTCAGAACTGGACAGGGATCAAACATACACAAGTCTGCACAGGGAAACAAACTTGCACAACTGGACAGTGGAAAGGCACACTCGTATCTGGAGAGAGAACAGACTCATTCAAAAAGGAACAATGGAAAGACATACTCAAATCTCGACAGGGAACTGATCCATTCACAACTGGACGGAGAAAGCACTCAAGTCTGGAGAGGGAACTGACCAGTCTCTTTCTGGACAAAAGAAAATCACAATCAAAGCTGTTTAGGGTACAAATTCATCCAGAACCGGAAAGGGGTAAAACACTTCAAATCTGGAGACGGAACTGATGCATTCACAATTGGATAGGTGAATAACTCCATCAAACTGGACAGAGAACTGACCATTCACATCTGGAATAGGGAAAAGACACACTCAAACCTGGAAGAGGAAACTGACCAATTCACACACTCCACAGTGGAAAGTCACACTCCAATCTGTAGAAGGAACTGACTCATTCACTTCTAGACAGGGAAAGGCACATTCAAATCTGGTGAGGGAACTGACCCATTCAGAACGGCACAGGGAACCGACCATACAAAACTGGACAGAGGAAGGTCACACACCAGCCTGGGCAGGGAACTGACCTTACCACAAATGGACAGGCGATAGCCACATTCTAATCCAGATTCAGAGCTGACCCATTCATAATTGAGCAGGGGAAAGACACTCGAATCTGTACAGGGAGCAGACCCATTCACAACTGGACAAGGGAAAGGCACATTCAAATCTGAGCAGGAAACTGACCCATTCGCAGCTGGGGAGGAGAAACACTTCCTCAAAAGTGGCCGGGGAAAGGCATACCTAAATCTGGGAGATGAACTGACACATTAGGGGCTGGACAGGGAACAAATACAATCAAATCTGGACAGAGCACAATATTTTCACAACATGAAAGTGGAAAGACACACTCAAATCTCAACATGGACCTGCTCCATTCACAACTGTACATGGCAAAGACACACTTAAATGTGGACCTGGAACTGACACATTCAGAACTGGACAGGGATCAAACAAGTTTAGACAGGGAAAAACTCTTGCACAACAGGATAGGGGAAAGACACACTCAAATCCGGAGGAGAGAACTGACCCATTCACAACAGGATAGTGAAAGACTCCCTCACAAGTGGATTGGGGAAAGACACACTCAAATCCGCAGAGGCAAATGACCCATTCAGAAGTGGACAGGGGAAATTTTCCCTCAAACAGTCTGGGGAACTGACCATTTATATGTGGGCAGTGGAAAGACACACTCAAATCTGCAAATCTGGAGAGTGAACTGACCCATTTACAACTGGACAGGGGAAATACTCTCTCAAACTGGAAAGGGAACAAACCATTCATATCTGGACAGCGAAAAAACACTCTTTAATCTCATCAGGGAGCTGACCTATTCAAACCTGGACATGGCAAAGACAACATTTATATTGGAGAGGGAACGGGACCCATTCACAACTGGACAGGGGAAAGGCACGCTCGTATCTGGAGAGGGAACAGACTCATTCACAAAGGGACAATGGAAAGACACACTCAAATCTCGACAGGGAACTGATCCGTTCACAACTGGACAGGGGAAAACACTCAAGTCTGGGGATGGAACTGACCATTCACTTCCTCGACAAAAGAAAAACACAATCAAAGCTGTTGTGGGTACTGTTCCCTCCACAAATGGACAGGGGAAAGACAGCCTCAAATCTGCACGGGGATCTGACACATTCACAACTGGACAGTGGAAAGGCACACTTCAATCTGGAGAAGGAACTGACTCATTCACTCACTGGGGAGGGGCAAGACATTCAGATCTGGAAAGGGACTTGACCCATTTCCAGCTGGACAGCGAAAGGCACACTCAAATCTGGAGGGGGAACTGACCCTTTTACAACTGTGCAGGAGAAAGGCACACTCAAATCTGGAGGGGGAACTGACCCTTTTACAACTGCGCAGGAGAAAGGCAGACTCGTAACCGGAAGGGAACTGACCTATTCACAATTAGTCAGGGGAAGGACTCCCTGAAAATGGACTTGGAATTGACCATTCATATGTGGACAGGGGAAAGGCACACACCAATCTGGAAGAGGGAACTGACCCATTCAGAACTGGATAGGGGAAAACACTCAAATCTGGACAGGAACATTACTTTAACAACTGGACAGTGGAAAACATGCACATCTGTAGAGGGAATTGACAATTCACTCTGGACAAAAGAAAAACATAATCGAAGCTGTTTAGGGTAAAGATCCAGATACAACTGGACAATGGAAAGGCACACACACATCTGGAGAGGGAACGGCCCATTGATAACTGGACAGAGGAAAGGCACACACACATCTGGAGAGGGAACGGCCCATTCATAACTGGACAGGGGGAATGCACACTCACATCTGGGGAGGGAACGGCCCATTGATAACTGGACAGAGGAAATGCACACTCACATCTGGGGATGATCTGACCCATTCACAACTGGGTGGGGGAAATAATCCATCAAACTGAACAGGAACTGACCGATTCACAACTGCACAGGGGAAATACGTCCTCATTCTGGAAAGGGAACAGAAATTCATACCTGGACAGGAAAGACAGTCAAATCTCGACAGTGAACTGACTGAATCAAACCTGGACATGGGAAAGACAACTCAAATCTGGAGAGGGAACCAACCCATTCACAACTGTACAAGGGGAAGGCTCACTCACACCTGGGATGGGACCTCACACATTCACAAATGGACAGTGAATTGACCATTCATAACTGGACAGAGGGAAGACACAGTCAAATCTGCAAAGAGAATTGACAGTTCAGCGCACAACAGGGGAAAGACACAATAATGTATGTTATGGGAAATGACCCATCCAACACTGGACATGTGAAAGGCGCACTAACCCCCGGACTGGGAACAGACCCATTCACTGTTGGACAGGGGAAAGTCACACTCAAATCTACCAAGGAAACTGACCCAACCACAACTGGGCAGGCAAAAAAACATTCAAATCTCAAGAGTTAACTGACCAATTCACACTGGAGAGGGGAAAGACACACTCCAATCTGGAGAGAGAACTGACCCATTCACAACTGGACAGGGAAAGTAATCTCAAAATGGATAGGGAACAGACCTCTGGACAGTGGACAGGCAAACTCAAATATGAAAGAGGGAAACAACCAATTCACAACTTGACAATGGAAAGGCACACTCCAACCTGGAGAGGGAACAGACTCATTCACAACAGGACAGTGGGAAGGCACACTCCAATCTGGAGAGGGAACAGACTCATTCACAACAGGACAATGGGAAGACACACTCCAATCTGGAGAGGGAACAGACTCATTCACAGCAGGACAGTGGGAATACACACTCCAATCTGGAGAGGGAACAGACTCATTCACAACAGGACAGTGGGAAGGCACACTCCAATCTGGAGAGGGAACAGACTCATTCACAACAGGACAGTGGGAAGGCACACTCCAATCTGGAGAGGGAACAGACTCATTCACAACAGGAGAGTGGGAAGGCACACTCCAATCTGGAGAGGGAACAGACACATTCACAACAGGACAGTGGGAAGACACACTCCAATCTGGAGAGGGAACAGACTCATTCACAACAGGACAGTGGGAAGGCACACTCCAATCTGGAGAGGGAACAGACTCATTCACAACAGGACAGTGGGAAAACACACTCCAATCTGGAGAGGGAACAGACTCATTCACAACAGGACAGTGGGAAGGCACAATCCAATCTGGAGAGGGAACAGACTCATTCACAACTATAGAGGAGTAATACTAACTCAAATATGGTCAGGGAACTAACTCATTCATCACTGGACAGTGGAAAGGCACACTCTAATCTGGAAGAGGGATCTGACCCATTTACACCAGGATAGAGGAAAAACTCCCTAAAGTGGACTAGTGAAACATACACTCAAATCTTCATCGGGAACTGTCACATTCAAAACTGGACAGTGGTAATGCTCACTAAAATCTGGAGAGGACATTGCCGCGTTCACAACTGGACAGCGGGAAGGCACACATGAATCTGGAGAAGGAACCGGAACATTCATAATTGGACAGTGGAAATACACACTTGAATCTGGAGTGGGAATGGGCTCATTCACAACAGCACAGTGGAAAGACACACTCAAATCTCGACAGGGAACTGACCCATTCGCAACTGGACAGGGGCAAGACACACTCAAAACTGTCAAGGGAACTGACCCAACCACAAATGGACAGGGTTAAAAACATCCAACTCTGGAGAGGTTACTGATCCGTGTACAACAGGATAGTGGAAAGACACATGCAAATCTGGAGGAGAGAACTGACCCATTCACAACAGGATAGGGAAAGTCTACCTCACAATTGAATAGGGGAAAGACACACTCAAATCTAGAGAGGCAAATGACCCATTCACAACTTGAACAGGGGAAAAACTCCCTCAAAGTGGATGGGGAACTGACCATTCATATCTGGACAGTGGAAGTACACACTGAAATCTGAAAATCTGGGGAGGCAACTGGCCCATTCACAACTGGACAGGGGAAATACTCTCTCAAACTGGAAAGGGAACAAACCATATCTGGACAGGGAAATAACACACTGAAATCTCATCAGGGAGCTGACCTATTCAATGCTGGACATGGGAAAGACACACCCAAATTTGGAGAGGGAACAGACCATTCACAAATGGACAGAGTGAAAGCACACTGTTCTGGAAAATACAGAATGTATCATTTGAAACATAGAGGTCTGCCAACATCTGATCGGGGAGAGTGCAGGGAAAGATCCCACAAGAGGTTGGTGGCAGCTGAAGGGCACAGAAACTGTGGGCAGCAATTTCAGTCTATCAGAATGGTTATTACAACCTGCAGCAGGAAAAAGGCAAAAGAAAAAAGTTTTTAAAAATCTCTTTGTGTTGTTGGAAAATTGTGATGGACTGCCCCTTTAAGACCCGAAGTCCGATCCTTATCAGAGGTCCTGATCAGAACAGCTGAAACAAAGAAACCAGCGCGGGCTTCAGACTCCTCCCCTTTTTCTCCCCACGAGGCAAGAAGCAAGAACAAAGACACCAGCAGCAGAACACCAGCGGCACCCGAAGAAGCAAGAAGGACAGCAGGAGCAGCAGCAGGAGAGAAGCGGCCCAACGGCAGACCAGACCAGACCAGACCAGAAGGAAGACGGCCCAGCAGCAGGAGCAGCAGCCACTGAAGACAGAAGAGGAGAAAAAGAGAAAACTGCACCAGGAGAGATGACCAGGAGGCTTGAAAGTGAAAGAGAGAGAGAGAGAGTCTGAAGGCCTCACCAACCAACCAGACAACATCAAAAAGTAAATAATGTTTTTAATTTAATGAGATAAAAAAGAGTATGTTAATAATAAAATAATTTAACCTGAAAAAGTGGTTATTAGCTTACTTCACTTCCTTAAGAACGCAGGACCCGGGACATCAATGCCATTAAGGGGTAAGTAAGTAAAATTCTTCAGTGAAGGTAGGAGTTATACCGGGGGATAACTTGAAAGGAGAGTTTGACCCGATTAGCACTCTCAGAGGCCTGTACTGGAGTCAGGGAGGGAGTTCCCTGGTCGCCGTTTTTAGAATATTGGCCCTTAAGGTTCTTTGGTATAAAGGGAATTCTAAAACATATAGGTGAATTTAGAAAAACATGGCGCCCAGCGTGGAGGCCTAGAATATTAGAAGTTTCTAGGTAAAGCGAGGCTAGAATATTAGAAGTTTCTAGTTAAGCAGAGTAGGGGCTAGAATATTAGAAGTTTCTAGTTCCCAAGAAAGGCCTAGAATATTAGAAGTTTCTAGGTAAAGCGAGGCTAGAATATTAGAAGTTTCTAGTTAAGCAGAGTAGGGGCTAGAATATTAGAAGTTTCTAGTTCCCAAGAAACGGGTGGAATATTAGAAGTTTCTAACCGGCAAAAAGGCTAGAATATTAGAAGTTTCTAGTCTATGTGTGAGTCAAACTTTACCTGCCGAGTTTAGTTTGGAAAGTCAGGTGTGATTGGCTTTTGTAAGGATATTCTGTGGATCGAGGGGACTGAAGCTCAGGTTGGGTGTGAAAATCAGTAGACTAGAAGATACTGACCCTGAGAAAAAGTCTGCAAGACATTTTGGTGATAGCACTAAAATCTTGCATCCATCACTGGTAAAAGGGGCTAAAGAATAAATCATCCTCAGAGTAAGGCGGATTGTGCGGACATTTTCTGGAAAATAGGGACGCTTATATTCAGAAACCAATAATCAATCGACCCTTAACTAGAGCAGGAAGATAGTGCCTTGGTCAGCCTTGGATAGGGCCCAGAAAGGGTACTTATCCTTAATTTCAGAGTGCACCTGAAAGGGACAACCAGGAACAGAACTAAAAATCCGAAAATGGCAATTAGGGTAATTCTCATGCCCTGGGATACGGTCAAGAGAAATGTAGAAATGAGCAAAAGGTATGACAGTTTCGGAAGAGCCATGAGTAGGGTAAGGAACAGCACAGAAACACAAGGCCAGATAATAGCAGCACTAAGACCACAGGAAAGGATACAGAATCGTCCAAGACCCCAAAAAACTGCTCCTACTCCAATGGATAGGGCAAGTTATGCTCCACGAGATAGCCAGGTACCAAGTGCAAGGTTTGAAGAATATATAGAATCGGTGGAAGAGTTTGCACAACATAGTACCCCCTATTTTGAGGAAGAACCGGTACGACGACGGATACATTTCTCCGAATATAGGGACCCAGATAGAGGTGCCCCTTTGAGAACACCATGCCCCAGAAGTGAGAAAATAGTTCAGTCATTTACACCAGGTCCAGAGGAAGGACAGGGAGGCATGGTACCGTATAAAATAGTAGCAGCCGTAATGAAGACAGCAGGCCCAAAGAAACATGGGGAGAGTAAAATTGAGTATTCACAGAGGTTAAAACAGTTAGCGAAGAAAATGGGGGCATCAGGAGAATCCACCAAATTGATTGATTTACATACAGTGGGAGAAATAGTTACAGGCGAAGTCTCAGATTTAATAAGTGAGTTAGATTTGGGAAATGAGAGAGCTAATTTAATGAAAGAGATGACAGAGGCAGCATATGCAGGGGAACACCTCACACCATATATCGACCGAATATATGAGGTTAATAAGGAAGAGGGGGTCGATGTAGTCAGATTCCTGAGGGAATTAGGACCCAAGATTCCAGGAGGAAAAAGCCTCTCAATAATACTGTTAACGACCTCTAGAAGAGAAATAGGAAGAGAACTGGTTAAATTTGATTTGGCAGGCAAAGCATTTAAGGATAAACACACAAAAGGGGAACAAAAAAGAGCAGCTGCCCAGAATAATGTTTCAACACAAAATGCTCAGATTAGACCACCAAACCGGCAGATACCTGACAAATCGGAACAAAATCCAGCACAACCAGCAATGCCACAACATGGGTATAATTTGCGGTCACAAGGGCCACCTCCACCACAAAATCTAGATTATTTACCAAGGGGACAATTCCTAGCCCTCAGCCAGGAGGAAAGAGACAGATTCATTGAGGATAGGAGAAGAAGAGCAGCTGGTCAGGGGAGGATTGAGCAAGGTAGATATCAACCACCAGAAGGGTATCCGGGACGCTCGCGAGGGGGATTCCGAGGAAGAGGCAGAGGAGGCCCCGGTATATATTGACAGGATTCGGCTTCTCCCCTTAAACAGGCTATACAAAATCTAACCACAGAAACAGACAAAGGAGAATTAGTAGTAGTGTACAAGGGGGTAAGATTTATAGTGGACACAGGGGCTGAGATATCAATGATAAGGGAAGAAGCTGGAAATCCGACAGGAAAGAAATACATAGTAGAAGGAGCATTAGGGAATAAGGATATTAGGCCAGAAGTTAGATTGGGAGAATTACTGGCAATATCAGGAACTGATAATCTGATGGCAGGGAAATATTTAATAAAAATAGATACTGGAAAAATAAGGATATTAAAACCAATTGATAACATGGAGGAAATAAGGAAACAGAAAGAGAAAAGTATTTTAAATGACGAAGCTTGGAAGAAGATGGAAGAAGTACTGATGGGAGCAAACCTAGCGATAGGTAAGAATGACACAGGTTTGCTTAGCCAGCAATTTCAACACACAATTCACGGGGGACAACACAGACCTCAAAAACAGTATCCTTTGCCTAGAGGAGCTAAGAGCGAGCTGGAGATAATAATCAAGGAATTGGAGCAGCAGGGGATTATTCAAGGGGTCACATATGCCTCAACAAATAGTCCACTTCAGGTAGTAAGAAAACCAGATGGTACATTTAGAATGGTAACAAATTACAAAGCTTTAAATAAAGTCACAAAGAAGGACAAGAGATATTTAATAAATCCACAAGCTACCTTAGAGCAAGTCGCGGGAAAAACTTACTTAACTAGTATAGATTTGGCGAATGGATTCTGGAGTGTTCCATTAGACCCAGACAGCAGGGAGAAAATAGCATTCACCTTTGGAACTAAGCATTATGTATATTGTAGGCTTCCACAGGGATATGTTAATTCTCCAAATCACTTTCAGGCAATAATCAGGGAGCTGATTCAAGATGATTTGGCCTTAGTATATATCGATGATATATTAATTGGAGATGACGATCAGGACAAACATGTGGAAAGAGTGGCCAGGATCATTAAGACACTTGGTGAAGCAGGCTTTAAAATAGGGCTAAAGAAATGTCAAATTGGGAGAAGCGAAGTCAACTATTTGGGTTATTCAGTATCGAAGGAAGGTAGAGAGGCCAGTATTGAAATGAGGAAGAAGATAGCTGAAATTACTGCGCCGGTTTCGAAAAAAGGGGTTCAAAAAATAATGGGAATGTTGGGATATCTAAGGCCAGTAGTGAAGGACTTCAGTCTCTATGCTAAAGCCATTTATCAAACCCTGAAGGGGGATTTTATTTGGACCAGCGAGGCCCAGAGAGGGTTAGATCAGTTAAAGGCAGCAATTGCGATATCGGGGTCATTAGTTGGGAGACAAGAAGAGGATGACTTAAGCATTAAATTAGACATATATAAAAATGGATATGGTATGGTACTTGCTAATCTTAGCAATCAGACACCTATCAAACATCTGACAGGAAACTGGTCGAGAGCTGAACAAAAGTTTTCAAACATCGAGAAATGTCTAGCAGCTATAACAAAGAGAATAGCAGAGATAGAAAACTTGTCGGGTGGTAAGAAAATTTATGTCACCACTGAGTTTTTGGAGTTAAAGGAGCTAACCAAGAGACAGATTTGCCAGCAAGGCGCGAATACAGCTCGATGGGAAAGATGGGAAACCATTCTTCTAAACCCTGACTTAATGTTTGTTCATAACATTCAAAAGGGACAGAAACTTGATGAGCCAGTTAGTAAAACGGAGTTGGTGAATGCTTGGGTATTATACACTGATGGTAGTAAAGTCAAGAAGGACGAAGAACAAGCCAGATGGGCATTCATTTTAAAAAATTCAGGAAACATAGTAGTGGAGGAACAGGGAGTAATCATTGGATCAGCTCAGACAGCTGAGGTAGAGGGAGTATTGCAAGGGTTAAAGGAGTGTCACCAGCGAAAGCTGCAGGAAGTAACCGTTGTAACCGATAGCTTTTTCGTGCAGCAAGGATTGGAGAAAGATTTGGAGTTTTGGAAACTAAACGGTTGGACGAACGGTAGAAATAAACTACTGGAACAGAAAGAACAGTGGGAAGAGATAAATAAAATTTTAGCCGATATGGAGATCCAGACAATTCATCAAAAAGCACACACAAAAGGAATTGGGGAACTGTGTAAGGGGAATCAGGAAGTGGATGAATTAGCCAGACTTAGGACAATAATCTTGGGGACTCTTGGGAACTCAGCAGCCGACCATCAAATGATAATTAAGCAAGTACATGAAGCCACAGGACATGGGGGTCATGTTGTAGTCTCAAGGGAGTTGAAGAAGTTGGGACTTAAAATAGCCTATTGGAGACAACATTTAACTGCAGTAAGGAGAATATGTGAGAGATGTATGGCCTGTGGAGGACAGAGAGGAAATAAAACATATGGGAGCATAAAAACTGAGAAACCAATGCAGGAATGGTCATTAGATTATGCAGGACCACTTTTTCCCAGAAGCAGCAAAGGTAATTTGTATTTTTTAGTCAAAGCTGATAGCTGCACGGGAGAAATTGACCTTAGAGCAACCAGCAAAGCAAATGGAGCCACAACCAAAAGGGTATTGGCAGAAATGATGACCTCCAGAGGTAGACCAGAATCGATCCGAATGGACAACGCGCCACACTTTAGAAACAATACTGTTATTAACTTTTGTGCTGACAGAGGAATAACAATCAATTGGGCCGTGAAATATGCACCTGAGAGTAATGGAATGGCTGAGAGGTCTGTAAGAAAAGTAAAGGATTGGATCATAAAGAATCAGAATAATAAAGGCTGGGATAAAGACATTGAAAGAATAGTATTTGATCTTAATAGCTGATCCATTCACAACTGGATGGGGGAAGACACTGAAATCTGGAGAGGGCATTGACCATTCACTTTTTGGACAAAAGAAAATGACAGTCGAGCTGTTCACGGGTACTGATCCATCCTCAACTGGACAGGAGAAAGACACACTCAAATCAGCATGAAGGAGCTCACCCATTCCCTTTCTGGACTAATCAAAACCACAGCCAAACCTGTTAGGGTACTGACACATTCACAATTGGACAATAGAAAGGCACACTCCAAACTGGAGAGGGAAGTAACTCATTCACTTACTGACCAGAGGATAGACATACTCAGATCTGGAGAGGGAACTGACACATACACATCTGGACAGGGAAAAGACACACTCAAATCTGGACAGGGAACTGACCCATTCAGATCTGGACATGGAAAAGGCACGCTCAAATCCGGACAGGGAACTCACTCACTCACAATTGGATAGCAAAATGACACACACCAATCAGGAGAAGGAAATAACTTAATCACTTCCTGGACAGAGGTTAGACATACTCAAACCGTGGAGTGGGAACAGACCCATTCACTATTGAATAGGGGAAATACTTTCTCGAACTGGACAGGTAACTGGTCATTCATACCTGGACAGAGGAAAGGCACACTCATAACAGGAGAGGGAACTGGCCCATTCACAACTGGACATGGTAAAGACAGACTGAAATCAGAAGGGGAACTGACCCTTTCACAACTGGACATGGAAATGACACAATCAAATGTGGACAGGGAAATGACACATTCACAACTGGACAGGGGAAAGACACACTCAAATGTGAATGGGAACTGACCCATTCACAACTGGACAGGGGAAAGACACACTCAAATTTGGATGGGAACTGACACATTCACAACAGGCCGTGTGAAGGCACAGTCCAATCTGGACAGGGAACTGACTCATTGACAACTGGACAGGGGAAAGTCACACTCAAATCTGGACAGGGAACTGACCCATTCAGATCTGGACATGGAAAAGGAACGCTCAAATCCGGACAGGGAACTCACTCACTCACAATTGGAGAGCAAAATGACACACGCCAATCAGGAGAAGGAAATAACTTAATCACTTCCTGGACAGAGGTTAGACATACTCAAACCTGGAGAGGGAACTGACCCATTCACAACGACAGGGAAAAGCCACACTCAACCACGGAGTGGGAACAGACCCATTCACTATTGAATATGGGAAATACTTTCTCGAACTGGACAGGTAACTGGTCATTCATACCTGGACAGAGGAAAGGCACACTCATAACAGGAGGGGGAACTGACCCATTCACTACTGGAGATGGTAAATACACTCTCACAACTGGATAGGGAGAAGACACACTGACATCTGGACAGGGATCGGATCCATTCACAACTGGACGGGTGTAAATACTCAAATCTGGAGTGTAAATTGTCTGTTCACTTTCTCGGCAAGAGAAAACCATAGTTGAAGCACTTTAGAGTACTGACACATCCACTACTGGACAGGAGAAAGACACACTCAAATCTGGACAGAGACCTGATTCATTCACAACTGGACGGGGAAAGAGAGTCAAATCTGGTGAGGGAATTGACCATTCACTTTCTGGGCAACAGTTCACCACAGTCAAAGCTGTTTAGGGAACTGATCCATCCTCAACTGGACAGGAGAAATCAGGATGGGCATTGACAGATTCACAACTGGACAGTAGAAAGGCACACTCCAATCTGGAGGAGGAATTAACTCATTCACTACTGGACAGGGGAAAGACACACTCAAATCTGGACAGAGTACTGATCCATTCACAACTGGTCAGGGAAAGAGAGTCAAATCTGGAGAGGGCATTGACCATTCACTTTCTGGGCAACAGTACATCACAGTCAAACCTGTTTAGGGAACTGATCCATCCTCAACTGGACAGGAGAAATCAGGATGGGAACTGACCCATTCACTACTGGACAGGGAAAAGACATACTCAACTCTGGAAAGGGAACTGATCCATTCACAGCAGGACAGTGAAAAGGCTCTCTCAAATCTGGACAGTGAACTGACCCATTCACAACTGGACATTATAAAGACACACTTAAATCTGGACATGGAACTGACCCATTCACAACTTGACATGGGAAAGGCACACTCAAATCTGCACAGGAAACTGGACATTCATATCTGGACAGGGGAAAGGCACACTCAAATCAGGAGAGGGAACTGACCCTTAAACTACTGGAGAGAGGAAATACTCCCTCACACCTGGACAGGGAAAAGGCACACTGAAATCTCGACAGAGATCGGATCCATTCATAACTGGACAGGGGAAAATACTCAAACTGGAGTGTAAATTGTCTATTCACTATCTGGACAAGAGAAAACCTTCGTCGAAGCACATTAGGTACTGGAACATTCACAACTGGACGGGGAAAGAGAGTCAAATCTGGAGAGGGAACTGACCCATTCACTTTCTGGGCAACAGTTCAGCACAGTCAAACCTGTTTGGGGAACTGATCCATCCTCAACTGGACAGGAGAAATCAGGATGGGAATTGACACATTCACAACTGGACAGTAGAAAGGCACACTCCAATCTGTAGGAGGAAGTAACTCATTCACTTACTGGACAGAGAATAGAGATACACAAATCTGGATAGGGAACTGACCCATTCACAACTGGACAGGGAAAGGACAGACACTGTTGTGAGAGAACTGACCCATTCACGACTGGGCAGTGAAACGATTCGCAAATCTGGATAGGGAACTGACCCATTCGCAACTGGAAGGCGAAAGACACAGTCAATACTGTACAGGGAACTGACCCATTCACAAATGGACAGGGAAAAGACACACTCAATACTGGACAGGGTACATAGAACATAGAACAGTACAGCACAGAACAGGCCCTTCAGCCCTCGATGTTGTGCCGAGCAATGATCACCCTACTCAAACCCACATATCCACCCTATACCCGTAACCCAACAACCCCCCCCCCCCCCCAACCTTACTTTTTTAGGAGACTACGGGCAATTTAGCATGGCCAATCCACCTAACCCGCACATCTTTGGACTGTGGGAGGAAACCGGAGCACCCTGAGGAAACCGACGCACACACGGGGAGGACGTGCAGACTCCACACAGACAGTGACCCAGCCGGGAATCGAACCTGGGACCCTGGAGCTGTGAAGCATTTATGTTAACCACCATGCTACCGTGCTGCCTGATCCATTCACAACTGATCCATGGGTACTGATCCATTCACAACTGGACAGGAAAAAACACACTCACATCTGGAGAGGGAACTGACCCAGTCACAGTGACAGGGAGAAGCCACACTAAACCCTGGAGAGGGAACTGACCCATTCACAGTGACAGGGAGAAGCCACACTAAACCCTGGAGAGGGAACTGACCCATTCACAGTGACAGGGAGAAGCCACACTAAACCCTGGAGAGGGAACTGACCCATTCACAGTGACAGGGAGAAGCCACACTAAACCCTGGAGAGGGAACTGACCCATTCACAGTGACAGGGAGAAGCCACACTAAACCCTGGAGAGGGAACTGACCCATTCACAGTGACAGGGAGAAGCCACACTAAACCCTGGAGAGGAAAATGACCCTTTCAATACTGATTAGAGGAAATAGTCTCTGGAACTGGACAGGAAACTGGCCATTCATATCTGGACAGCGGAAAGGCACACTCAAATCAGGAGAGGGAACTGACCCATTCACTACTGGAGAGGGGAAATACTCTCTCACAACTGGAGTGGGATAACACACAACACACCGAAATCTCGACAGGGATCGGATCCATTCCCAATTGGACAGGGGAAAATACTCAAATCTGGATTGTGCAATGTCTATTCACTTTCTGGACAAAAGAAAACCATAGTCGAAGCTCTTTAGGGTAGGGAACCATCCACAACTGGCCAGGGGAAAGACACATCAAATCTGGGGAGGGAACTAATCCATTCACTTACTGGCCAGGGGAAAGACACACTCAACTCTGGGGAGGGAACTAATCCATTCACTTACTGGCCAGGGGAAAGACACACTCAACTCTGGACAGGGAACTAATCCATTCACTTACTGGCCAGGGGAAAGACACACTCAACTCTGGACAAGGAATTGACCCATTCACAACTGGACATGTGGAAGGCACATTCAAACCTTAATAGGAAACTGATACATTCACACAACTGTACAGGGCAAAGGCACACTCAGATCTCAACAGGGAACTGACCCATTCACAACTGAATAGGAGAAAAACACTTTCAAATCTGGAGAGGGAATCAATCTATTTATAAATGGACAGGGATAAGGCACAGTGACATCTGGAGAGGGTTCTGACCCATTCACAACCGGATGGGGAAAAGACTCCCACAAAGGGGACCGGGAAATTACCATTCATAACTGGACAAGGGAAGGCACAATCAAATCTGGAGAGGGAACTGGCCCATTCACAACTGGACAACAGAAAAACACACTCAAATGTGTACATGGACTGGCACATTCATGACTCGACAGTGGAAAGACATACTCAAACCTGGAAGAGGGATCTGACCCATTCACGACAGGATAGGGGAAAAACTGCAGCATGTGGACAGGGGAAAGGCAAACTCAAATCTGGAGAGAGTCCTTCCCCATTCACAAATGGACTGGCAAAACACACACTCAAATCTGCACGGGGAACTGTCACATTCATAACTGGACAGTGGGAATGCACACTCAAATCTGCATGGGGAACTGTCACATTCATAACTGGACAGTGGGAATGCACACTCAAATCTGCATGGGGAACTGTCACATTCATAACTGGACAGTGGGAATGCACACTCAAATCTGCATGGGGAACTGTCACATTCATAACTGGACAGTGGGAATGCACACTCAAATCTGCATGGGGAACTGTCACATTCATAACTGGACAGTGGGAATGCACACTCAAATCTGCATGGGGAACTGTCACATTCATAACTGGACAGTGGGAATTCACACTCAAATCTGCATGGGGAACTGTCACATTCATAACTGGACAGTGGCAATACACATTTGAATTTGGAGTGGGAATGGACTCATTCACAGCAGGACAGTGGAAAGACACAAAAGCTTGAACAACAGGATAGTGGACAGACACACTCAAATCCAGAGGAGAGAACTGACCCATTCACAACAGGATAGTGAAAGACTCCCTCACAAGTGGATTGGGGAAAGACACACTCAAACCTGCAGAGGCAAATGACCCATTCACAAGTGGACAGGGGAAATACTCCCTCAAACTGTCTGGGGAACTGACCATTTATATGTGGGCATTGGAAAGACACACTCAAATCTGCAAATCTGGAGAGGGAACTGACCCATTCACAGCTCCACAGGGGAAATACTCTCTCAAACTGGAAGGGGAACAAACCATTCATATCTGGACAGGGAAAAAACACACTTTAATCTCGTTAGGGAGCTGACCTATTCAAACCTGGACATGGGAAAGACAACTTAAATTTGGAGACGGAATGGGACCCATTCACAACTGGATAGGGGAAAGGCACATTTACATCTGGGGCGGAATCTGACCTATTCACATGTGGGTTGGGGAAAGGATCCCTCAAACTGGACAGGTAACTGACCATTCATAACTGGACGGGAAAAAGCACACTCAAATCAGGACAGGGAAGTAACCTTTCACAACTGAACAGTGGAAAGTCACACACCAATCTGTGCAGGGAACTGACCTCACCATATGTGGACAGGCATTAGGCACGCTCAGTGCTGGACATGTAAATGACTCATACATTATTGATCAGGGGACAGACGCACTCAAATCTGGTAAAGGGAACTGACCCTTTATCAACTGGACAGGGCAAAGACACACACAAATATAGACGTGGAACTGTTACATTCAGAACTGGACAGGGATCAAACATACACAAGTCTGCACAGGGAAACAAACTTGCACAACTGGACAGTGGAAAGGCACACTCGTATCTGGAGAGAGAACAGACTCATTCAAAAAGGAACAATGGAAAGACATACTCAAATCTCGACAGGGAACTGATCCATTCACAACTGGACGGAGAAAGCACTCAAGTCTGGAGAGGGAACTGACCAGTCTCTTTCTGGACAAAAGAAAATCACAATCAAAGCTGTTTAGGGTACAAATTCATCCAGAACCGGAAAGGGGTAAAACACTTCAAATCTGGAGACGGAACTGATGCATTCACAATTGGATAGGTGAATAACTCCATCAAACTGGACAGAGAACTGACCATTCACATCTGGAATAGGGAAAAGACACACTCAAACCTGGAAGAGGAAACTGACCAATTCACACACTCCACAGTGGAAAGTCACACTCCAATCTGTAGAAGGAACTGACTCATTCACTTCTAGACAGGGAAAGGCACATTCAAATCTGGTGAGGGAACTGACCCATTCAGAACGGCACAGGGAACCGACCATACAAAACTGGACAGAGGAAGGTCACACACCAGCCTGGGCAGGGAACTGACCTTACCACAAATGGACAGGCGATAGCCACATTCTAATCCAGATTCAGAGCTGACCCATTCATAATTGAGCAGGGGAAAGACACTCGAATCTGTACAGGGAGCAGACCCATTCACAACTGGACAAGGGAAAGGCACATTCAAATCTGAGCAGGAAACTGACCCATTCGCAGCTGGGGAGGAGAAACACTTCCTCAAAAGTGGCCGGGGAAAGGCATACCTAAATCTGGGAGATGAACTGACACATTAGGGGCTGGACAGGGAACAAATACAATCAAATCTGGACAGAGCACAATATTTTCACAACATGAAAGTGGAAAGACACACTCAAATCTCAACATGGACCTGCTCCATTCACAACTGTACATGGCAAAGACACACTTAAATGTGGACCTGGAACTGACACATTCAGAACTGGACAGGGATCAAACAAGTTTAGACAGGGAAAAACTCTTGCACAACAGGATAGGGGAAAGACACACTCAAATCCGGAGGAGAGAACTGACCCATTCACAACAGGATAGTGAAAGACTCCCTCACAAGTGGATTGGGGAAAGACACACTCAAATCCGCAGAGGCAAATGACCCATTCAGAAGTGGACAGGGGAAATTTTCCCTCAAACAGTCTGGGGAACTGACCATTTATATGTGGGCAGTGGAAAGACACACTCAAATCTGCAAATCTGGAGAGTGAACTGACCCATTTACAACTGGACAGGGGAAATACTCTCTCAAACTGGAAAGGGAACAAACCATTCATATCTGGACAGCGAAAAAAACACTCTTTAATCTCATCAGGGAGCTGACCTATTCAAACCTGGACATGGCAAAGACAACATTTATATTGGAGAGGGAACGGGACCCATTCACAACTGGACAGGGGAAAGGCACGCTCGTATCTGGAGAGGGAACAGACTCATTCACAAAGGGACAATGGAAAGACACACTCAAATCTCGACAGGGAACTGATCCGTTCACAACTGGACAGGGGAAAACACTCAAGTCTGGGGATGGAACTGACCATTCACTTCCTCGACAAAAGAAAAACACAATCAAAGCTGTTGTGGGTACTGTTCCCTCCACAAATGGACAGGGGAAAGACAGCCTCAAATCTGCACGGGGATCTGACACATTCACAACTGGACAGTGGAAAGGCACACTTCAATCTGGAGAAGGAACTGACTCATTCACTCACTGGGGAGGGGCAAGACATTCAGATCTGGAAAGGGACTTGACCCATTTCCAGCTGGACAGCGAAAGGCACACTCAAATCTGGAGGGGGAACTGACCCTTTTACAACTGTGCAGGAGAAAGGCACACTCAAATCTGGAGGGGGAACTGACCCTTTTACAACTGCGCAGGAGAAAGGCAGACTCGTAACCGGAAGGGAACTGACCTATTCACAATTAGTCAGGGGAAGGACTCCCTGAAAATGGACTTGGAATTGACCATTCATATGTGGACAGGGGAAAGGCACACACCAATCTGGAAGAGGGAACTGACCCATTCAGAACTGGATAGGGGAAAACACTCAAATCTGGACAGGAACATTACTTTAACAACTGGACAGTGGAAAACATGCACATCTGTAGAGGGAATTGACAATTCACTCTGGACAAAAGAAAAACATAATCGAAGCTGTTTAGGGTAAAGATCCAGATACAACTGGACAATGGAAAGGCACACACACATCTGGAGAGGGAACGGCCCATTGATAACTGGACAGAGGAAAGGCACACACACATCTGGAGAGGGAACGGCCCATTCATAACTGGACAGGGGGAATGCACACTCACATCTGGGGAGGGAACGGCCCATTGATAACTGGACAGAGGAAATGCACACTCACATCTGGGGATGATCTGACCCATTCACAACTGGGTGGGGGAAATAATCCATCAAACTGAACAGGAACTGACCGATTCACAACTGCACAGGGGAAATACGTCCTCATTCTGGAAAGGGAACAGAAATTCATACCTGGACAGGAAAGACAGTCAAATCTCGACAGTGAACTGACTGAATCAAACCTGGACATGGGAAAGACAACTCAAATCTGGAGAGGGAACCAACCCATTCACAACTGTACAAGGGGAAGGCTCACTCACACCTGGGATGGGACCTCACACATTCACAAATGGACAGTGAATTGACCATTCATAACTGGACAGAGGGAAGACACAGTCAAATCTGCAAAGAGAATTGACAGTTCAGCGCACAACAGGGGAAAGACACAATAATGTATGTTATGGGAAATGACCCATCCAACACTGGACATGTGAAAGGCGCACTAACCCCTGGACTGGGAACAGACCCATTCACTGTTGGACAGGGGAAAGTCACACTCAAATCTACCAAGGAAACTGACCCAACCACAACTGGGCAGGCAAAAAAACATTCAAATCTCAAGAGTTAACTGACCAATTCACACTGGAGAGGGGAAAGACACACTCCAATCTGGAGAGAGAACTGACCCATTCACAACTGGACAGGGAAAGTAATCTCAAAATGGATAGGGAACAGACCTCTGGACAGTGGACAGGCAAACTCAAATATGAAAGAGGGAAACAACCAATTCACAACTTGACAATGGAAAGGCACACTCCAACCTGGAGAGGGAACAGACTCATTCACAACAGGACAGTGGGAAGGCACACTCCAATCTGGAGAGGGAACAGACTCATTCACAACAGGACAGTGGGAAGGCACACTCCAATCTGGAGAGGGAACAGACTCATTCACAACAGGACAGTGGGAAGACACACTCCAATCTGGAGAGGGAACAGACTCATTCACAACAGGACAATGGGAAGACACACTCCAATCTGGAGAGGGAACAGACTCATTCACAACAGGACAGTGGGAAGGCACACTCCAATCTGGAGAGGGAACAGACTCATTCACAACAGGACAGTGGGAAGGCACACTCCAATCTGGAGAGGGAACAGACTCATTCACAACAGGACAGTGGGAAGGCACACTCCAATCTGGAGAGGGAACAGACTCATTCACAACAGGACAATGGAAAGGCACACTCCAATCTGGAGAGGGAACAGACTCATTCACAACAGGACAGTGGGAAGGCACACTCCAATCTGGAGAGGGAACAGACTCATTCACAACAGGACAATGGAAAGGCACACTCCAATCTGGAGAGGGAACAGACTCATTCACAACAGGACAGTGGGAAAACACACTCCAATCTGGAGAGGGAACAGACTCATTCACAACTATAGAGGAGTAATACTAACTCAAATATGGTCAGGGAACTAACTCATTCATCACTGGACAGTGGAAAGGCACACTCTAATCTGGAAGAGGGATCTGACCCATTTACACCAGGATAGAGGAAAAACTCCCTAAAGTGGACTAGTGAAACATACACAAATCTTCATCAGGAACTGTCACATTCAAAACTGGACAGTGGTAATGCTCACTAAAATCTGGAGAGGACATTGCCGCGTTCACAACTGGACAGCGGGAAGGCACACATGAATCTGGAGAAGGAACCGGAACATTCATAATTGGACAGTGGAAATACACACTTGAATCTGGAGTTGGAATGGGCTCATTCACAACAGCACAGTGGAAAGACACACTCAAATCTCGACAGGGAACTGACCCATTCGCAACTGGACAGTGGAAATACACACTTGAATCTGGAGTGGGAATGGGCTCATTCACAACAGCACAGTGGAAAGACACACTCAAATCTCGACAGGGAACTGACCCATTCGCAACTGGACAGGGGCAAGACACACTCAAAACTGTCAAGGGAACTGACCCAACCACAAATGGACAGGGTTAAAAACATCCAACTCTGGAGAGGTTACTGATCCGTGTACAACAGGATAGTGGAAAGACACATGCAAATCTGGAGGAGAGAACTGACCCATTCACAACAGGATAGGGAAAGTCTACCTCACAATTGAATAGGGGAAAGACACACTCAAATCTAGAGAGGCAAATGACCCATTCACAACTTGAACAGGGGAAAAACTCCCTCAAAGTGGATGGGGAACTGACCATTCATATCTGGACAGTGGAAGTACACACTGAAATCTGAAAATCTGGGGAGGCAACTGGCCCATTCACAACTGGACAGGGGAAATACTCTCTCAAACTGGAAAGGGAACAAACCATATCTGGACAGGGAAATAACACACTGAAATCTCATCAGGGAGCTGACCTATTCAATGCTGGACATGGGAAAGACACACCCAAATTTGGAGAGGGAACAGACCATTCACAAATGGACAGAGTGAAAGCACACTGTTCTGGAAAATACAGAATGTATCATTTGAAACATAGAGGTCTGCCAACATCTGATCGGGGAGAGTGCAGGGAAAGATCCCACAAGAGGTTGGTGGCAGCTGAAGGGCACAGAAACTGTGGGCAGCAATTTCAGTCTATCAGAATGGTTATTACAACCTGCAGCAGGAAAAAGGCAAAAGAAAAAAGTTTTAAAAAATCTCTTTGTGTTGTTGGAAAATTGTGATGGACTGCCCCTTTAAGACCCGAAGTCCGATCCTTATCAGAGGTCCTGATCAGAACAGCTGAAACAAAGAAACCAGCGCGGGCTTCAGACTCCTCCCCTTTTTCTCCCCACGAGGCAAGAAGCAAGAACAAAGACACCAGCAGCAGAACACCAGCGGCACCCGAAGAAGCAAGAAGGACAGCAGGAGCAGCAGCAGGAGAGAAGCGGCCCAACGGCAGACCAGACCAGACCAGACCAGAAGGAAGACGGCCCAGCAGCAGGAGCAGCAGCCACTGAAGACAGAAGAGGAGAAAAAGAGAAAACTGCACCAGGAGAGATGACCAGGAGGCTTGAAAGTGAAAGAGAGAGAGAGAGAGTCTGAAGGCCTCACCAACCAACCAGACAACATCAAAAAGTAAATAATGTTTTTAATTTAATGAGATAAAAAAGAGTATGTTAATAATAAAATAATTTAACCTGAAAAAGTGGTTATTAGCTTACTTCACTTCCTTAAGAACGCAGGACCCGGGACATCAATGCCATTAAGGGGTAAGTAAGTAAAATTCTTCAGTGAAGGTAGGAGTTATACCGGGGGATAACTTGAAAGGAGAGTTTGACCCGATTAGCACTCTCAGAGGCCTGTACTGGAGTCAGGGAGGGAGTTCCCTGGTCGCCGTTTTTAGAATATTGGCCCTTAAGGTTCTTTGGTATAAAGGGAATTCTAAAACATATAGGTGAATTTAGAAAAACATGGCGCCCAGCGTGGAGGCCTAGAATATTAGAAGTTTCTAGGTAAAGCGAGGCTAGAATATTAGAAGTTTCTAGTTAAGCAGAGTAGGGGCTAGAATATTAGAAGTTTCTAGTTCCCAAGAAAGGCCTAGAATATTAGAAGTTTCTAGGTAAAGCGAGGCTAGAATATTAGAAGTTTCTAGTTAAGCAGAGTAGGGGCTAGAATATTAGAAGTTTCTAGTTCCCAAGAAACGGGTGGAATATTAGAAGTTTCTAACCGGCAAAAAGGCTAGAATATTAGAAGTTTCTAGTCTATGTGTGAGTCAAACTTTACCTGCCGAGTTTAGTTTGGAAAGTCAGGTGTGATTGGCTTTTGTAAGGATATTCTGTGGATCGAGGGGACTGAAGCTCAGGTTGGGTGTGAAAATCAGTAGACTAGAAGATACTGACCCTGAGAAAAAGTCTGCAAGACATTTTGGTGATAGCACTAAAATCTTGCATCCATCACTGGTAAAAGGGGCTAAAGAATAAATCATCCTCAGAGTAAGGCGGATTGTGCGGACATTTTCTGGAAAATAGGGACGCTTATATTCAGAAACCAATAATCAATCGACCCTTAACTAGAGCAGGAAGATAGTGCCTTGGTCAGCCTTGGATAGGGCCCAGAAAGGGTACTTATCCTTAATTTCAGAGTGCACCTGAAAGGGACAACCAGGAACAGAACTAAAAATCCGAAAATGGCAATTAGGGTAATTCTCATGCCCTGGGATACGGTCAAGAGAAATGTAGAAATGAGCAAAAGGTATGACAGTTTCGGAAGAGCCATGAGTAGGGTAAGGAACAGCACAGAAACACAAGGCCAGATAATAGCAGCACTAAGACCACAGGAAAGGATACAGAATCGTCCAAGACCCCAAAAAACTGCTCCTACTCCAATGGATAGGGCAAGTTATGCTCCACGAGATAGCCAGGTACCAAGTGCAAGGTTTGAAGAATATATAGAATCGGTGGAAGAGTTTGCACAACATAGTACCCCCTATTTTGAGGAAGAACCGGTACGACGACGGATACATTTCTCCGAATATAGGGACCCAGATAGAGGTGCCCCTTTGAGAACACCATGCCCCAGAAGTGAGAAAATAGTTCAGTCATTTACACCAGGTCCAGAGGAAGGACAGGGAGGCATGGTACCGTATAAAATAGTAGCAGCCGTAATGAAGACAGCAGGCCCAAAGAAACATGGGGAGAGTAAAATTGAGTATTCACAGAGGTTAAAACAGTTAGCGAAGAAAATGGGGGCATCAGGAGAATCCACCAAATTGATTGATTTACATACAGTGGGAGAAATAGTTACAGGCGAAGTCTCAGATTTAATAAGTGAGTTAGATTTGGGAAATGAGAGAGCTAATTTAATGAAAGAGATGACAGAGGCAGCATATGCAGGGGAACACCTCACACCATATATCGACCGAATATATGAGGTTAATAAGGAAGAGGGGGTCGATGTAGTCAGATTCCTGAGGGAATTAGGACCCAAGATTCCAGGAGGAAAAAGCCTCTCAATAATACTGTTAACGACCTCTAGAAGAGAAATAGGAAGAGAACTGGTTAAATTTGATTTGGCAGGCAAAGCATTTAAGGATAAGCACACAAAAGGGGAACAAAAAAGAGCAGCTGCCCAGAATAATGTTTCAACACAAAATGCTCAGATTAGACCACCAAACCGGCAGATACCTGACAAATCGGAACAAAATCCAGCACAACCAGCAATGCCACAACATGGGTATAATTTGCGGTCACAAGGGCCACCTCCACCACAAAATCTAGATTATTTACCAAGGGGACAATTCCTAGCCCTCAGCCAGGAGGAAAGAGACAGATTCATTGAGGATAGGAGAAGAAGAGCAGCTGGTCAGGGGAGGATTGAGCAAGGTAGATATCAACCACCAGAAGGGTATCCGGGACGCTCGCGAGGGGGATCCCGAGGAAGAGGCAGAGGAGGCCCCGGTATATATTGACAGGATTCGGCTTCTCCCCTTAAACAGGCTATACAAAATCTAACCACAGAAACAGACAAAGGAGAATTAGTAGTAGTGTACAAGGGGGTAAGATTTATAGTGGACACAGGGGCTGAGATATCAATGATAAGGGAAGAAGCTGGAAATCCGACAGGAAAGAAATACATAGTAGAAGGAGCATTAGGGAATAAGGATATTAGGCCAGAAGTTAGATTGGGAGAATTACTGGCAATATCAGGAACTGATAATCTGATGGCAGGGAAAGATTTAATAAAAATAGATACTGGAAAAATAAGGATATTAAAACCAATTGATAACATGGAGGAAATAAGGAAACAGAAAGAGAAAAGTATTTTAAATGACGAAGCTTGGAAGAAGATGGAAGAAGTACTGATGGGAGCAAACCTAGCGATAGGTAAGAATGACACAGGTTTGCTTAGCCAGCAATTTCAACACACAATTCACGGGGGACAACACAGACCTCAAAAACAGTATCCTTTGCCTAGAGGAGCTAAGAGCGAGCTGGAGATAATAATCAAGGAATTGGAGCAGCAGGGGATTATTCAAGGGGTCACATATGCCTCAACAAATAGTCCACTTCAGGTAGTAAGAAAACCAGATGGTACATTTAGAATGGTAACAAATTACAAAGCTTTAAATAAAGTCACAAAGAAGGACAAGAGATATTTAATAAATCCACAAGCTACCTTAGAGCAAGTCGCGGGAAAAACTTACTTAACTAGTATAGATTTGGCGAATGGATTCTGGAGTGTTCCATTAGACCCAGACAGCAGGGAGAAAATAGCATTCACCTTTGGAACTAAGCATTATGTATATTGTAGGCTTCCACAGGGATATGTTAATTCTCCAAATCACTTTCAGGCAATAATCAGGGAGCTGATTCAAGATGATTTGGCCTTAGTATATATCGATGATATATTAATTGGAGATGACGATCAGGACAAACATGTGGAAAGAGTGGCCAGGATCATTAAGACACTTGGTGAAGCAGGCTTTAAAATAGGGCTAAAGAAATGTCAAATTGGGAGAAGCGAAGTCAACTATTTGGGTTATTCAGTATCGAAGGAAGGTAGAGAGGCCAGTATTGAAATGAGGAAGAAGATAGCTGAAATTACTGCGCCGGTTTCGAAAAAAGGGGTTCAAAAAATAATGGGAATGTTGGGATATCTAAGGCCAGTAGTGAAGGACTTCAGTCTCTATGCTAAAGCCATTTATCAAACCCTGAAGGGGGATTTTATTTGGACCAGCGAGGCCCAGAGAGGGTTAGATCAGTTAAAGGCAGCAATTGCGATATCGGGGTCATTAGTTGGGAGACAAGAAGAGGATGACTTAAGCATTAAATTAGACATATATAAAAATGGATATGGTATGGTACTTGCTAATCTTAGCAATCAGACACCTATCAAACATCTGACAGGAAACTGGTCGAGAGCTGAACAAAAGTTTTCAAACATCGAGAAATGTCTAGCAGCTATAACAAAGAGAATAGCAGAGATAGAAAACTTGTCGGGTGGTAAGAAAATTTATGTCACCACTGAGTTTTTGGAGTTAAAGGAGCTAACCAAGAGACAGATTTGCCAGCAAGGCGCGAATACAGCTCGATGGGAAAGATGGGAAACCATTCTTCTAAACCCTGACTTAATGTTTGTTCATAACATTCAAAAGGGACAGAAACTTGATGAGCCAGTTAGTAAAACGGAGTTGGTGAATGCTTGGGTATTATACACTGATGGTAGTAAAGTCAAGAAGGACGAAGAACAAGCCAGATGGGCATTCATTTTAAAAAATTCAGGAAACATAGTAGTGGAGGAACAGGGAGTAATCATTGGATCAGCTCAGACAGCTGAGGTAGAGGGAGTATTGCAAGGGTTAAAGGAGTGTCACCAGCGAAAGCTGCAGGAAGTAACCGTTGTAACCGATAGCTTTTTCGTGCAGCAAGGATTGGAGAAAGATTTGGAGTTTTGGAAACTAAACGGTTGGACGAACGGTAGAAATAAACTACTGGAACAGAAAGAACAGTGGGAAGAGATAGATAAAATTTTAGCCGATATGGAGATCCAGACAATTCATCAAAAAGCACACACAAAAGGAATTGGGGAACTGTGTAAGGGGAATCAGGAAGTGGATGAATTAGCCAGACTTAGGACAATAATCTTGGGGACTCTTGGGAACTCAGCAGCCGACCATCAAATGATAATTAAGCAAGTACATGAAGCCACAGGACATGGGGGTCATGTTGTAGTCTCAAGGGAGTTGAAGAAGTTGGGACTTAAAATAGCCTATTGGAGACAACATTTAACTGCAGTAAGGAGAATATGTGAGAGATGTATGGCATGTGGAGGACAGAGAGGAAATAAAACATATGGGAGCATAAAAACTGAGAAACCAATGCAGGAATGGTCATTAGATTATGCAGGACCACTTTTTCCCAGAAGCAGCAAAGGTAATTTGTATTTTTTAGTCAAAGCTGATAGCTGCACGGGAGAAATTGACCTTAGAGCAACCAGCAAAGCAAATGGAGCCACAACCAAAAGGGTATTGGCAGAAATGATGACCTCCAGAGGTAGACCAGAATCGATCCGAATGGACAACGCGCCACACTTTAGAAACAATACTGTTATTAACTTTTGTGCTGACAGAGGAATAACAATCAATTGGGCCGTGAAATATGCACCTGAGAGTAATGGAATGGCTGAGAGGTCTGTAAGAAAAGTAAAGGATTGGATCATAAAGAATCAGAATAATAAAGGCTGGGATAAAGACATTGAAAGAATAGTATTTGATCTTAATAGCAACCTTGGAACCTCTGTCCCCCAGGGACAAGGAGACCCAAGTGAATCTGGGAATTATCAAGTAGGAGACGAAGTTTGGGTGAAGTTACCAACTAAGACTGCGGGGAAAATCATTCGCGAGACTGTAAAATGTAAAGACAAGATTGTTCAGATTCTGGGTACACATACAATTGAATTAGAGAAGCATGGTGTCTGGAGCAAAAGAAATTGTGTCACGCTTGAAACACACGACCCAGTGAGCATCAGAGGAGTTTGAGATTCTTCGAATCTCACTCAGGGGTGCAATGACAGAAGGAGGCTTGACTACATCAAGGATATGGAATATAAACCAGTTCAAAAAGAAATGATGGCAAAAGGAATCCGGAAGTCCTGGAGAGGGCACTTCTGGGATAATCCGAATTAAAGAATAGGGCCCTCTCCACCCTTGATCTGTTCATTTGCTTTTTCAGGTGGAAAAGATTAATAACAAACCAGGTCGCAAGAAGGAAGAGAACTACACTCCAGAGAAGAATCTGTTCGACAGGATTGGGGGGAAACTAATGATATAATTGGCTACAAATTTGAGGGAATTAAATGCAAATTAGAATATCAAATTATAACTGGACAGTGAAACCCCCGGTCAGACATCTCTAACTGGACATTAGTTGATGGATGATCTGTGGTCTCCATAGGGTATGTACTACGCAGTGGAATCATTAAGGTCTCGGCAGCAGATAGCAGCGACTGACGAGGAACCCCAATATGATAAATGATAATAGGTTAAGAATTTTAGTAGCTTGATACTACGGCGGGAAAATTGTTACCAATGCAACAAAACAATATTGCATTGAAGAGCTATAATCGTTGATAAGAAAAATTTTTTATTTTCATGTAAATTGATAGGGACTGTTGTATATATATGAGAAGGGGGGTATGTGTGTCGTTAAATAACTTGATCCGCATTTCTAAACTGTGAATGTTTTAATAGAGGGTTAGTTAGTATGTAATAATGATTGTTCCAAAAGCCAAGAAGCGATGTTTCGATATTGATATTAAATTGTTAACAGTTGAAAATATGTAAAGTGTAACACACAGTCTATTGGTTAGGTAATGTATAAGGTGTTAAGATAAGATAAAAATTTTACTATGTATAGAACAATAAGGAGAATTTGTTTGGGAAGAAAAAAAAAGAGACGGTTCAATGCGGTTTTGTAAATGCTGAAATGAAAAATATACACGTTGTCAGAAAGATGTTCTCTCATGTAAACCAGGGGTTGGCAGACTTACATGATTCACGACAATGTTAGACATTAATGGGGAAGTTAGGAATACAAGCAGGATCAATTGAACATTTTAAATTAATAAGACTAGGGGATCAGTGGGGGGTAAAAGATATCACAATTACCACATTCCAATCAGAAATGGAAAACAAGACTCGTATTGACACTGGTCTATGATATGCATACAAATGACAATGATCAGGGATGTAGGTTAGTACAATTGGATGGGGGGACAATAAACCAAATTATAGTAATGTTTCAAATGTCAAGACGGGGTGTTCTGGAAAATACAGAATGTGTCATTTGAAACATAGAGGTCTGCCAACATCTGATCGGGGAGAGTGCAGGGAAAGATCCCACAAGAGGTTGGTGGCAGCTGAAGGGCACAGAAACTGTGGGCAGCAATTTCAGTCTATCAGAATGGTTATTACAACCTGCAGCAGGAAAAAGGCAAAAGAAAAAAGTTTTAAAAAATCTCTTTGTGTTGTTGGAAAATTGTGATGGACTGCCCCTTTAAGACCCGAAGTCCGATCCTTATCAGAGGTCCCGATCAGAACAGCTGAAACAAAGAAACCAGCGTGGACTTCAGACTCCTCCCCTTTTTCTCCCCACGAGGCAAGAAGCAAGAACAAAGACACCAGCAGCAGAACACCAGCGGCACCCGAAGAAGCAAGAAGGACAGCAGGAGCAGCAGCAGGAGAGAAGCGGCCCAACGGCAGACCAGACCAGACCAGACCAGAAGGAAGACGGCCCAGCAGCAGGAGCAGCAGCAGGAGCAGCAGCCACTGAAGACAGAAGAGGAGAAAAAGAGAAAACTGCACCAGGAGAGATGACCAGGAGGCTTGAAAGTGAAAGAGAGAGAGAGAGAGTCTGAAGGCCTCACCAACCAACCAGACAACATCAAAAAGTAAATAATGTTTTTAATTTAATGAGATAAAAAAGAGTATGTTAATAATAAAATAATTTAACCTGAAAAAGTGGTTATTAGCTTACTTCACTTCCTTAAGAACGCAGGACCCGGGACATCAATGCCATTAAGGGGTAAGTAAGTAAAATTCTTCAGTGAAGGTAGGAGTTATACCGGGGGATAACTTGAAAGGAGAGTTTGACCCGATTAGCACTCTCAGAGGCCTGTACTGGAGTCAGGGAGGGAGTTCCCTGGTCGCCGTTTTTAGAATATTGGCCCTTAAGGTTCTTTGGTATAAAGGGAATTCTAAAACATATAGGTGAATTTAGAAAAACAACACTTACATCTGGGGAGGAATCTGACCCATTCACAACTGGGTGGGGGAAAGAATCTCACAAACAGAACAGGGAACTGACTATTCTTTTTTTTTTGTTTTTTTTTTAAAGTTAGAGTATCCAATTCTTTTTTTCTCATTAACGGGCAATTTAGCATGGCCAATCCACCCAGCTTGCACATTTGTGGGTTGTGGGGACGAAACCCACACAAACACAGGGAGAATGTGCAAACTCCACAGGAACTGACTATTCATAACTGGACAGGGAAAGAACACACTCAAATCCACACAGGGAAGTAAACTTTCACAACTGAACAGTGGAAAGGCAAACACCATCTGGGCAGGGAACTGACCTCACCACAAGTGGACATGCGATAGGCACACTCAATCTGGACGAGAGACACGACCCATTAACAACTGTACATGACCCATTCATAATTGATCAGGAGACAGACACACTCAATTCTGGAAGAGGGAACTGACCCACTCACAACTAGACAGGGGAAATACACTCAAAGCTGAGAGGGAACTGACCCTTCCACCACTCGGCAAGTTGAAGGATTTTATGATTACGAAGTTTTTTCAATTCAGGGTTACCGTTTGTTCTTGTACATTATTGAAACTCAGTAGAAATTCAAGTTAAAAAACTTGTCAGGTGCAAATAAGAATAGTTTTATTTGGAGTTCATTGGTTACAACTTGAAAATCATTTAAAAGGTAGATTGTAGACAATTTGATTTTCTTCAAAGAATCACAGGAATTATCTTCTGAGACAATAGCCTGAACACAACTTTAAAAGTCAAAGTCTGAAGTCAAAGTCTGTAAATGAAATATGAATACAGAACTCTTTTCTAATTCTCTTCCTTGTCTCTCTGGCTCTTTTTCTTTTTCTTTCTCTCTCTTTCCTTTTCTTTCTCTCTAAATGGTGGCCAAATCGTCCATGGATATACTATTTCATATCTGTCTTAAGAGATCCGATCACACCCCAATATAATCCTAATTGGTTTGAGTTAGACTCAAACACATTTGATTTGATAGCAAGCTGTCCACCGTCACTATGTAACATTACTTCTAATTGTTGCCTACTTGCAGGTTAAAGAATGCGATATTGTGCTTTATCAAAACCAGCAAAAACTGGTCTAATGCTGACCTACCTATTGCCACAATCGAGACTTCATGCTGACCTCACTACTGCAACAATGGAGACCTTATGTTATCTCATCATACCATGCTAGGCATAATTCAGAAAATGTAATTCGAACTGTTTTTTATAAGATTGTTTCAATGAGAATGTTGGAATCAAATATATATATATATATTATATTTGATTCGATGTTTTAACTGTCCATTTATTAAAAACAAGGCAACACAGTCTAAAATGTTTCAGATTGTATAATCATGGAATGTAATTCACCCTAATCTCGAAAGGCGTGAGAATCGTGCATACCTTCATTCTTATTGCTCGTTGCCATGGATTCAACCCTTTTCCTTGGAAAAATGTAATGCTCTTATCAGACTTCTGTGTTTTGCAAATTCATGACTGAGTTTGGAAATTATACAGTTTCTTTCATTTTAAATCTGGGAATTAATATTTATGCTTTAAGCAACTTTTTACCTATATTAAGAGTATTTAAAATACCTGGCTTCTACACCGAGGATGGGTAAATTTTAATCGTCTTAGATCCCGAGAATGGCTAAATGTAACACGTCTCTGAGGCCGAGCATGGCTAAATGTAACACGTCTCTGAGGCCGAGCATGGCTAAATGTAACACGTCTCTGAGGCCGAGCATGGCTAAATGTAACACGTCTCTGAGGCCGAGAATGGCTAAATGTAACACGTCTCTGAGGCCGAGCATGGCTAAATGTAACACGTCTCTGAGGCCGAGCATGGCTAAATGTAACACGTCTCTGAGGCCGAGAATGGCTAAATGTAACACGTCTCTGAGGCCGAGAATGGCTAAATGTAACACGTCTCTGAGGCCGAGAATGGCTAAATGTAACACGTCTCTGAGGCCGAGAATGGCTAAATGTAACACGTCTCTGAGGCCGAGAATGGCTAAATGTAACACGTCTCTGAGGCCGAGCATGGCTAAATGTAACACGTCTCTGAGGCCGAGCATGGCTAAATGTAACACGTCTCTGAGGCCGAGCATGGCTAAATGTAACACGTAACAAGCAGGGAGAATTTTAAATGTCTTAGTTGCCGAGCATGTCTATATTTTCAACATTGAAGTTGGGAATTTCTAAATTTTACCATCTTCAAGGCCAAGCATGACGACATTTTAAACGTCACAAAGGCCGAGGTTGGCTACATTAAAAATGGCTCAGAGTCCGAGGGTGGCTCAATTTGAAACATCTTTGAGACCGAGCATCTCTAAATTATCAACATCTTCCCGGTCGAGCATCGCTAAATTATCAACATCTTCCCGGTCGAGCATCGCTAAATTTTCAACATCATCGAGGCCGACCATGGCTAAATTTTCAACATCATCGAGGTTGGGCATTGCTAAATTTTCCCATCTTCAAAGCGAAGCATGGCGAAGTTTTAAACATCTTAGAGGCCGAGAATGGCTAAATTTTCAACAGCTTTGAATCGAGCGTGTGTAAATTTTAAACACTTTCGAGGCCGAGTATAGATACATTTTCAACATCCTCGAGACCGAGCATGGTTACATTTTAAACATCTTTGAGACCAAACTTGGCAAAATTTTCAACATCTTTGAGGTTGGGCATTGCTCAATTTTACCATCTTTAAGGCCAAGCATGGCGGAATTTGAAATGCCTTAGAGGCCGAGGATGGCTAAATTCCGACCATCTTTGAGTCCCAACACGGCTAAACGTTGAACGTCTACTGGGCCAAGCATGGCTAAATTTTAAATGGCTCAGAGACGAGCGTGGCTCAATTTTAAACATCAATTAGGCCGAGCATCGCTAAATTATCAACATCTTCCAAAGGCAGCACGGTAGCATTGTGGATAGCACAATGGCTTCACAGCACCAGGGTCCCAGGTTCGATTCCCGGCTTGTGTCACTGTCTGTGCGGAGTCTGCAAATCCTCCCCGTGTGTGCGTGGGTTTCCACCGGGTGCTCCGGTTTCCTCCCACAGTCCAAAGATGTGCTGGTTAGGGTGGATTGGCCATGATAAATTGCCCTTAGTGTCCAAAATTGTCCTGTGTTGGGTGGTGTTAATGGGTTATGGGGATAGGGTGGAGGTGTTGACCTTGGGTAGGGTGCTCTTTCCAAGAGCCGGTGCAGACTCGATGGGCCGAATGTCCTACTTCTTCACTGTAAATTCTATGAATTCTATGAAATCGCGCATTGCTAAATTTTCAACATCTTCGAGTTTGGGCACTGCGAAATTTTACCATCTTCAAGGTGAAGCACGGCTAAATTTTAAACATCACTGAGGACGAGCATGGCTAAATTTTAACCATTCCAAGGCCGAGCATGGAGAATTTTAAACACCTTAGAGGCCGAGTATGGCTAAATTTAAATGTCTTAGGGGCTGAGGATGGCTAACGTTTGACCATCTTTGTATGCGAACACGGCTAAATTTTAAACTTCTTCTCGGCCAAGCACGGCTGAATGTTAAACATCTCAGAGGCCAAGCACGGCTAAATGTTAAACATCTCAGAGGCCAAGCACGGCTAAATGTTAAACATCTCAGAGGCCAAGCATGGCTAAATGTTAAACATCTCAGAGGCCAAGCATGGCTAAATTTTCAACATATTCGAGGTTGTGCCTTGCTACATTTAACCATCTTCAAGGCCAAGCAAGGCAAAATTTCAACCATCTCCAAGGCCGATCATGGAGAATTTTAAACGTCTTAGAGGCCGAGCATGTCTACATTTTTAACACCTTCGAAGTTGTGCATTGTGAAACTTTACCGTGTTCAAGGCTAAGAATGGCGAAGTTTGAAACGCTTTAGAGGCCGACAATGGCTAAATTTTAAGTGTGCCAGAGGCCGTGCATGGCTAAATTTTCAGTGTCTTTGAAGCAAAGGATGGTTAAATTTTCAACATCGTCGAGGCCGAGCACGCCTAATTTTTCATATTCTTTTAGACCGAGGTTGGCTAAATTTTCAACATCTTCGAGGTTGGTCATTGTGAAATTTTACAATCTGCAAGGCCGAGCATGGATAAATTTTCACCATCTACCAGGCCGAGCATGGATACATTTTCACCTTCTACCAGGCCGAGCATGGATACATTTTCACCTTCTACCAGGCCGAGCATGGATACATTTTCACCTTCTACCAGGCCGAGCATGGATACATTTTCACCTTCTACCAGGCCGAGCATGGATACATTTTCACCTTCTACCAGGCCGAGCATGGATACATTTTCACCTTCTACCAGGCCGAGCATGGATACATCTTCACCATCTACCAGGCCGAGCATGGATACATTTTCACCATCTACCAGGCCGAGCATGGATACATTTTCACCATCTACCAGGCCGAGCATGGATACATTTTCACCTTCTACCAGGCCGAGCATGGATACATTTTCACCATCTACCAGGCCGAGCATGGATACATTTTCACCATCTACCAGGCCGTGCATGGATACATTTTCACCATCTACCAGGCCGAGCATGGATACATTTTCACCATCTACCAGGCCGAGCATGGATACATTTTCACCATCTACCAGGCCGAGCATGGATACATTTTCACCATCTACCAGGCCGAGCATGGATACATTTTCACCTTCTACCAGGCCGAGCATGGATACATTTTCAGTGTCTTAGGGGCTGAGAATGGCTAAACTTTGACCATCTTTCAGTCCGAACACAGCTAAATTTTAACCTTCCACCAGGCCGAGCATGGCTAAATTTTAAACATCTTAGAGGCCGAGGATGCCTAAATGTTAACCGTCTTCGATGCCGAGTATGGTTAAATGAAATGAAATGAAATGAAAATGAAATGAAATGAAAAAATATCGCTTATTGTCACGAGTAGGCTTTAATGAAGTTACTGTGAAAAGCCCCTAGTCGCCACATTCTGGCGCCGGTCCGGGGAAGCTGGTACGGGAATCGAACCGTGCTGCTGGCCTGCTTGGTTTGCTTTAAAAGCCAGCCATTTAGCTGAGTGAGCTAAACCAGCCCCTGTCAGCAGCTTTTAAAATCGAGCGTGTCTAAATTTTTAACATCTTCGGTGCCAAACATGGGTAAATTCTAAACATCTTCGAGGCCGAGAATGGCGAGATCTAAACGTCTTAGGGGCCGAGAATGGCGAGATCTAAACATCTTAGGGGCCGAGAATGGCGAGATCTAAACGTCTTAGGGGCCGAGAATGGCGAGATCTAAACGTCTTAGGGGCCGAGAATGGCGAGATCTAAGCGTCTTAGGGGCCGAGAATGGCGAGATCTAAGCGTCTTAGGGACCGAGAATGGCGAGATCTAAGCGTCTTAGGGGCCGAGAATGGCGAGATCTAAGCGTCTTAGGGACCGAGAATGGCGAGATCTAAACGTCTTAGGGGCCGAGAATGGCGAGATCTAAGCGTCTTAGGGACCGAGAATGGCGAGATCTAAACGTCTTAGGGGCCGAGAATGGCGAGATCTAAACGTCTTAGGGGCCGAGAATGGCGAGATCTAAACGTCTTAGGGGCCGAGAATGGCGAGATCTAAACATCTTAGGGGCCGAGAATGGCGAGATCTAAACGTCTTAGGGGCCGAGAATGGCGAGATCTAAACATCTTAGGGGCCGAGAATGGCGAGATCTAAACATCTTAGGGGCCGAGAATGGCGAGATCTAAACGTCTTAGGGGCCGAGAATGGCGAGATCTAAACGTCTTAGGGGCCGAGAATGGCTACATTTTGACCATCTTCGAGGCCGCACACGGCTAAATTCTGAACTTCTACTAGGCCGAGCATGGCTAAATTCTTTGAGGTTACGCATTACTAAATTTTACCATCTTCAAGGCCAAGCATGGGGAATTTGGAAACGCCTTAGAGGCCGAGGATGGCTAAATTTTCAGTGTTCCAGAGGCCGAGCATGGCTTATTTTTCACTGTCATCGAGGCCAAAAATAGCAAAATCTTCAACAGCTTCGAGGCCGAAACGCCGTCGGGGCCGAGTATGGGTAAACTTTCAACTGCTTTGAAGTCGAGCGTGTCTAAATGTTAACCATCTTCATGGCTGAGCATGGCGTCATTTTAAATATCTCAGATGCCGAGCATGGCTAAATTTTTTAAATCTCAGAGGACAAGCATGGCTAAATTTCCACCTTCTCCAAGTCCAAGCAGGGAGAATTTGAAGCAACCTCATGGCCAAGCATGGCTAAATTTCCACCTTCTCCAAGTCCAAGCAGGGAGAATTTGAAGCAACCTCATGGCCAAGCATGGCTAAATTTCCACCTTCTCCAAGTCCAAGCAGGGAGAATTTGAAGCAACCTGATGGCCAAGCATGGCTAAATTTCCACCTTCTCCAAGTCCAAGCAGGGAGAATTTGAAGCAACCTCATGGCCAAGCATGGCTAAATTTCCACCTTCTCCAAGTCCAAGCAGGGAGAATTTGAAGCAACCTCGTGGCCAAGCATGGCTAAATTTCCACCTTCTCCAAGTCCAAGCAGGGAGAATTTGAAGCAACCTCATGGCCAAGCATGGCTAAATTTCCACCTTCTCCAAGTCCAAGCAGGGAGAATTTGAAGCAACCTCATGGCCAAGCATGGCTAAATTTCCACCTTCTCCAAGTCCAAGCAGGGAGAATTTGAAGCAACCTCATGGCCAAGCATGGCTAAATTTCCACCTTCTCCAAGTCCAAGCAGGGAGAATTTGAAGCAACCTCGTGGCCAAGCATGGCTAAATTTCCACCTTCTCCAAGCCAAGTCCAAGCAGGGAGAATTTGAAGCAACCTAATGGCCAAGCATGGCTAAATTTCCACCTTCTCCAAGTCCAAGCAGGGAGAATTTGAAGCAACCTAATGGCCAAGCATGGCTAAATTTCCACCTTCTCCAAGTCCAAGCAGGGAGAATTTGAAGCAACCTCATGGCCAAGCATGGCTAAATTTTCACCTTCTCCAAGTCCAAGCAGGGAGAATTTGAAGCAACCTCATGGCCAAGCATGGCTAAATTTCCACCTTCTCCAAGTCCAAGCAGGGAGAATTTGAAGCAACCTCATGGCCAAGCATGGCTAAATTTCCACCTTCTCCAAGTCCAAGCAGGGAGAATTTGAAGCAACCTCATGGCCAAGCATGGCTAAATTTGAAACACCATAGAGGCCGAGGATGGCTAAATTTGAAACACCATAGATGATGAGGATGGCTAAATTTTAACCGCCTTCGATGTCGATGATGGTTAAATTTTTAACAGCTTTGAAATCAAGCGTGCTTAAATTTTAAACATCTTCGAGGCTAAGTATGGCAAAATATTCAACCTCTTCGAGACCGAACATGGCTAACCTTTAAACATCTCAGAGGCCGTGCATGGCTAAATTTCAAACTACTTTCGGGCCGAGCATGGCAAGATCTTAAATGTCTCATAGGCCAAGAATATAAAAATTTTAAACATCTTCCAGGCCAAGCATGGCTAAATTTAAAGGTCTTCGGGCGCGAGGATGGTTGGATTTTGACCATCTTTGAGTCCAAACACGGCTAAAATTTACCATCTTTAAGGCCGAGCATGGCAAAATGTTAAATGTCTCAGAGGCCGAGGATGGCTCAATTTTCAATGTCTTCGAGGCCGAGGATGGTGAAATTGTAAATTTCTCAGAGGCCGAGCATGGCTCAATATTAACCGTCTTAGAGGCCTAACATAGCTAAATTGAAATGGCTTAGGGACCGAGGGTGGCTAAATTTTGACCATCTTAGACTCCGAACACGGCTAAATTTTAAATGTCGCAGAGGCCGAGCGTGGCTCAATTTTTAAGCTCTTCGAGGCTGAGCATTGCTAAATTTTAACCAGCTTCATGACTGAGCATGGCTAAATTTCAAATGTCTTAGAGCCGAGGATAGTTAAATTTTCAACAGCTTTGAAATCGAGCGTGTCTAAACTTTCAACATCTTGGAACCCAAAGATGGCTAAATTTTAAACATCTTAGAGGCCGAGCATGACTAAATTTATATGTCTCAGGGGCCGAGGATGGCTACATTTTGGCCATCTTTAACTCTGAATACGGCTAAAATTTACCATCTTCAAGGCCGACTCTGGCCAAATGTTTAACGTCTTACAGGCCGACAATGGCAAAATTTAAAAGATACAAGGGTCGAGGATGGCTAAATTTTAAAAATCTTTGAGGCCGAGCATGGCTATATTTTAAATGTCTGACAATCCGAGGATGGCTAAGTTTTAAAAATCTTTGAGGCCGAGCGTGGCAAAATTTCAACCTGCTATCGGGCCGAGGATCGTAAAATCTTAAATGTCTCAGAGACCAAGAATATCAAAATGTAAAACATCTTCGAGGTCGAGCACGGCTAAATTTTAAATATCTTAGACATCGAGCATGGCTAAATTTTAAATATCTTTGAGACCGGGGATGGCTAAATTTTCAACAACATCGAGGTTGGGAATTGGTAATTTTACCATCTTCAAGGAAGCATGGCAAAACTTTAAACGTCTTTGAGGCGAAGGATGGCTACCTTTTAAATATCTCAGAGACCGAGCGTGGCTCAATTTTCAACATCTTCGAGGCTGAGCATTGCTAAATTTTAACCATCTTCATGGGTGATCATGGCGGAATTTTCAATGCCTCAGAGGCCGAGGATGGCTAAAGTTTCAATGTCTCAGAGGCCGAGGATGGCTAAAGTTTCAATGTCTCAGAGGCCGAGGATGGCTAAAGTTTCAATGTCTCAGAGGCCGAGGATGGCTAAAGTTTCAATGTCTCAGAGGCCGAGGATGGCTAAATTTTCAATGTCTTAGAGGCCGAGGATGGCTAAAGTTTCAATGCCTCAGAGGCCGAGGATGGCTAAAGTTTCAATGCCTCAGAGGCCGAGGATGGCTAAAGTTTCAATGCCTCAGAGGCCGAGGATGGCTAAAGTTTCAATGTCTTAGAGGCCGAGGATGGCTAAAGTTTCAATGCCTCAGAGGCCGAGGATGGCTAAAGTTTCAATGCCTCAGAGGCCGAGGATGGCTAAAGTTTCAATGTCTTAGAGGCCGAGGATGGCTAAAGTTTCAATGTCTCAGAGGCCGGGGATGGCTAAAGTTTCAATGTCTTAGAGGCCGAGGATGGCTAAAGTTTCAATGTCTTAGAGGCCGAGGATGGCTAAAGTTTCAATGCCTCAGAGGCCGAGGATGGCTAAAGTTTCAATGCCTCAGAGGCCGAGGATGGCTAAAGTTTCAATGTCTTAGAGGCCGAGGATGGCTAAAGTTTCAATGTCTCAGAGGCCGAGGATGGCTAAAGTTTCAATGTCTCAGAGGCCGAGGATGGCTAAAGTTTCAATGCCTCAGAGGCCGAGGATGGCTAAATTTTCAATGCCTCAGAGGCCGAGGATGGCTAAAGTTTCAATGCCTCAGAGGCCGAGGATGGCTAAAGTTTCAATGTCTTCGAGGCCGAGGATGGCTAAAGTTTCAATGTCTCAGAGGCCGAGGATGGCTAAAGTTTCAATGCCTCAGAGGCCGAGGATGGCTAAAGTTTCAATGTCTCAGAGGCCGAGGATGGCTAAAGTTTCAATGTCTCAGAGGCCGAGGATGGCTAAAGTTTCAATGTCTCAGAGGCCGAGGATGGCTAAAGTTTCAATGCCTCAGAGGCCGAGGATGGCTAAAGTTTCAATGTCTTAGAGGCCGAGGATGGCTAAAGTTTCAATGTCTCAGAGGCCGAGGATGGCTAAAGTTTCAATGCCTCAGAGGCCGAGGATGGCTAAAGTTTCAATGCCTCAGAGGCCGAGGATGGCTAAATTTTCAATACCTCAGAGGCCGAGGATGGCTAAATTTTCAATACCTCAGAGGCCGAGGATGGCTAAATTTTCAATGCCTTTGAGGCCGAGGATAGCTACATTCTAAACATGTTCTCGGCCGAGAATGAAAAAAATTAAACATCGTTGAGGTGGAGCATTTCTAAAATTTAAACATAATCGACGCAGAGCACAGCAAAATATTCAACACGTTGAGGACAAACATAGCAAAATTTTGAGTTCGGATATTGATAACTTTTACCATCTTCAAGGGCAAGCATTGCTAAATTTTAAACGCCGCAGAGGCTGAGCAAGGCTAAATTATAAACATCATTGAGGCGAGGGATTGCTAAATTTTAAACGCCGCAGAGGCTGAGCAAGGCTTAATTATAAACATCATTGAGGCGAGGGATTGCTAAATTTTAAACGTCTCAGTTGCCGACAATGGCAAAATTTAAATGCCAAACCGGCCGAGGATGATTACATTTTAACCAACTTCGAGGCTGAATGTGGCTAAAATTTAAATGTCTTAGAGTCCCAGGATAGCAACGATTTGAAAATCTACTAGGCCGAGCATGTGTAAATTTCAACTTGCTTTCGGGCCGAGCATGGCTAAATTTTCAATATCTTTGCGGCCGAGGATGGCTAAATCTTCAACAGCCTCGAGGACGAGCATGGCTAAATTTTAAAAGTCTCAGAGGCCGAGGATTGCTAAATTTTCAACAGCTTTGAAATCGGGCATGTCATGGCAAGATGTTCATCGTCATGGCTCATCGATCGACAGTTCCAACGCGCCACAGCAAAAAACCGCACCGACCTTCTCAGAAGACAAACACGGGATACCACTGACAGAGTACCCTTCGTCATCCAGTACTTTCCTGGGGCAGAGAAACTACGACATCTTCTTCGCAGCCTTCAACACATCTTCAATGAAGATGAACATCTTGCCAAGGTCATCCCTACACCCCCACTACTGGCCTTCAAACAACCGCGCAACCTCAAACAAACCATTGTTTGCAGAAAATTACCCAGCTTTCAGAACAGCGACCACGACACCACACAACCCTGCCAGGGCAATCTCTGCCAGATCATCGACATGGATACCACCATTACAGGTGGTAACACCACCCACCAGGTACGCGGTACATATTCGTGCGACTCGGCCAACGTTGTCTACCTCATACGCTGCAGGAAAGGATGTCCCGAAGCGTGGTACATTGGCGAGACCATGCAGACACTGCGACAACGAATGAACGGGCATCGTGCGACAATCACCAGGCAGGAATGTTCCCTTCCAGTCGGGAACACTTCAGCAGTCAAGGGTATTCAGCCTCTGATCTCCGGGTAAGCGTTCTCCAAGGCGGCCTTCAGGACACGCGACAACGCAGAATTGCCGAGCAGAAACTTATAGCTAAGTTCCGCACGCATGAGTGCGGCCTCAAGCGGGATCTTGGATTCGTGTCGCATTACATCCACCCCCACCATCTGGCCTGGGCTTGCAAAATCCCACCAACTGTTCTGCCTTGAGACAATTCACACCTCTTTAACCTGTGATTATCCCTCTCTCTGGATCTGTAATGATTTGATTATCTGCAAATGATCGAATTCCAAGCATTGTCCAGCATCTCTGACTTTGTCTCTATTAATGTTTCTGGAACATACCTCTCCATTCACCTGAGGAAGGAGCAGTGCTCCGAAAGCTCGTGTTTGAAACAAACCTGTTGGACTTTAAGCTGGTGTTGTAAGACTTCTTACTAAATTTTTAACATCTTCGATGTTGGGATTTACTAAATTTTGTCATCTACAAGGTCAAGCATGACGAAATTTCAAACGTCTGAGGGGCCGAGGATCCCTAAATTTTGAACATCTTCTAGTACGAGAATGAAAAAAGTTAAACCTCATTGAGGCGGAGCATGACTAAATTCTAAATGTCTTAGAGGCCGAGGATGGCTCAATTTTCAACACGTTTGCGGCTAAAGTTTTAACAACTTCCAGTTTGGAAATTGCTAACTTTTATCATCATCAATGCCAAGCATTGTGAAATTTTAAACGCCGCAGAGGCCGAGCGTGGCTAAATTTTAACCATCATTGAGGACATGGATGGCTAAATTTTAAACGTCTCAGTGGCCGACAATGGCAAAATTTAAACTTCAAAAGGGTGGATAATAGTTACATTTTAACCAACTTTGAGGCTGAGCGTGGCTAAATGTTAAATGTCTTGGAGGCCAGGATAGATACGTTTTAAAAATCTACTGGGCTGAGCATGGCTGAATTTTATATGGCTCAGAATCTAAGAATACTAAAATTTTAAACATTTCCAGGACGAGCACGGCTGAATGTTAAACATCTCAGAGGCAGACGATGGCAAAATATTAAACATCTTATATGCCATGAATGGCTAAATATTAAACATCCCTGAGGCCGAGCAGGGAGAATTTTAAACGTCTTTTAGGCCAAGAATGTCTAAATTTTAAACACGTTCGAGGCCAAGCATGGATAAATTTTCAACATCTTAGAGGCCGAGCGTGGCTAAATTTTAACGTCTCAGGGGCCGAGGACGGCTAAATTTTAAATTTCTCAGAGACCTAGAGTGGCTTAATTTTCAACATCTGCGTGGATGAGCATTGCTAAATTTTAACCATCTTCATGGCTCAGCATGGCGTCATTTTAAATGTCTCAGACGACGAAGGTGGCTAAATTTTAATCTTCTCGGAGGCTGAGCACGGCTAAATTTTAATCTTCTCGGAGGCCGAGCATGGCTAAAGTTTAACTATCTGCAAGGCCGAGCATGGAGAATTTGAAACGTCTTAGAGCCCGACGATAGCTAAGTTTTAAACATCTTCGAGGCTGAGGATGGCTAAATTTACAACAGCTTTGAATCGAGAGTGTCTAAATTTTAAAGAACATCGAGGCCAAGCATGGATAAGCTTTCAAAATCATCGAGACCGGGCATGGCTAAATTTTAAACGTCTCAGAGGCCGAGGCTGGCTAAATTTTAAAGGTCTTACTGCCCGAGCATGGCTAAATTTTAAACGTCTCAGAGGCCGAGGCTGGCTAAATTTTAAACGTCTCAGAGGCCGAGGCTGGCTAAATTTTAAACGTCTCAGAGGCCGAGGCTGGCTAAATTTTAAACATCTTCAAGGCCGAGGATGGCTACATTTTCAAGAGCTTTGAATCTAGCGTGTCAGATATTTAAATACCTTCGATGCCAAGCATGGCTAAATATTCAACATCTACAAGGTTGGGCATTGCAAATGTTACCATTTTCAAGGCCAAGTATGGCAAAATTTGAAAAGACATAGCGGCCTGGGATGGCAAAATGTTATATGTCCCAGAGGCCGAACATGGCTACCTTTTTAGAGTCTTAGTGGCCGAGGATGGCTAAATCTTCAACATCTTCGAAGCCGAGCATTGCTAAGTTTTAAACATCTTCGAGGCCAAGGATGGCTAAATTTTTCACATCTTCGACGTTGGGAATTGCTAAATTTTGCCATCTTCAAGGCCAATCATGACGAAATTTTAAACGTCTCGGGGCGGAGGATGGCTGAATTTTAAATGTGTCAGAGATATCTTCTTCTAGGCCGAGAATGAAAAAAAATTAAACATCATTGAGGCAGATCATGACTAAATTATCAACATCTTCGAGGCTAAGCATGGCTGCATGTTAGACAGCTTTGAGGCCGAACATGGTTAATTACAAATATATTCATAGCCGAGCATGGCTACATTTTATCTATCTTCATGGCTGAGCATGGCGTAATTTTAAATATCTCCAAGGCCCAGCATGGATTAATTTTAAACACCTTCGAGGCCGAGCATGGCTAAATTTTAAACACCTTCGAGGCCGAGCATGGCTAAATTTTAAACACCTTCGAGGCCCAGCATGGATTAATTTTAAACACCTTCGTGGCCGAGCATGGCTAAATATTAATCATTTTAGGGGCCGAGCATGGCTAAATTTTAAACATCTTCGAGGTTGCACATTGCTAAATTTTACCATTTTCAAGGCCAAGCATGGCGAAATTTTAAACATCTTAGAGGCCGCACATGGGTAAATATTAAACATCTTGGAAGCCGGGGATGGCTAAATTTTAACCATCTCCAAGACCGAGCATGGCTAAATTTTAACCATCTCCAAGACCGAGCATGGAGAATTTTAAACGTCTTAGGACCGAGGATGGCTAAATTTTAAACATCTTCGAGGCCGGGGATGGCTAAATATTCAGCAGCTTTGAATCGAGCGCGTATGAATTTTAAACACATTCTAGGCCAAGCACGGATAAATTTTCAATGTCTTCGAGACTGAGAATGGCTTAGTATTCAACATCTTCGATACCGCATATGGCAACATTTTCAACATAGAACATAGAACATAGAACAGTACAGCACAGAACAGGCCCTTCGGCCCTCGATGTTGTGCCGAGCAATGATCACCCTACTCAAACCCACGTATCCACCCTATACCCGTAACCCAACAACCCCCCCCCCCCCCTTAACCTTACTATTAGGACACTACGGGTAATTTTTCATGGCCAATCCACCTAACCCGCACATCTTTGGACTATGGGAGGAAACCGGAGCACCCGGAGGAAACCCACACACACACGGGGAGGACGTGCAGACTCCGCACAGACAGTGACCCAAGCCGGGAATCGAACCTGGGACCCTGGAGCTGTGAAGCATTTATGCTAACCATCATGCTACCGTGCTGCAACTTGGATGTTGGGCATTGCTAAATTTTAACATCTTCAAGGCCAAGCGTGGCGAAATTTGAAACGCCTTAGAGGCCGAGGATGGCTAAAATGTAACTGTCTTCGAGGCCGAGCATAGCGAGGATAGCAAATGTGGTCCCTTTGTTCAAGAAGGGGAGTAGAGATAACCCCGGTAACTATAGGCCGGTGAGCCTCACATCTGTTGTGGGTAAAGTCTTGGAGAGGATTATAAGAGATACGATTTATAATCATCTAGATAGGAATAATATGATTAGGGATAGTCAGCATGGTTTTGTGAAGGGTAGGTCATGCCTCACAAACCTTATCGAGTTCTTTGAGAAGGTGACTGAACAGGTAGACGAGGGTAGAGCAGTTGATGTGGTGTATATGGATTTCAGTAAAGCGTTTGATAAGGTTCCCCACGGTCGGCTATTGCAGAAAATACGGAGGCTGGGGATTGAGGGTGATTTAGAGATGTGGATCAGAAATTGGCTAGTTGAAAGAAGACAGAGGGTGGTGGTTGATGGCAAATGTTCAGAATGGAGTTCAGTTACGAGTGGCGTACCACAAGGATCTGTTCTGGGGCCGTTGCTGTTTGTCATTTTTATAAATGACCTAGAGGAGGGCGCAGAAGGTTGGGTGAGTAAATTTACAGACGACACTAAAGTCGGTGGAGTTGTAGACAGTGTGGAAGGATGTTGCAGGTTACAGAGGGACATAGATAAGCTGCAGAGCTGGGCTGAGAGGTGGCAAATGGAGTTTAATGTAGAGAAGTGTGAGGTGATTCACTTTGGAAAGAATAACAGGAATGCGGAATATTTGGCTAATGGTAAAATTCTTGGTAGTGTGGATGAGCAGAGGGATCTCGGTGTCCATGTACATAGATCCCTGAAACTTGCCATCCAGGTTGATAGGGCTGTGAAGAAGGCCTATGGTGTGTTGGCCTTTATTGGTAGAGGGATTGAGTTCCGGAGCCATGAGGTCATGTTGCAGCTGTATAAAACTCTGGTACGGCCGCATTTGGAGTATTGCGTACAGTTCTGGTCGCCTCATTATAGGAAGGACGTGGAAGCTTTGGAACGGGTGCAGAGGAGATTTACCAGGATGTTGCCTGGTATGGAGGGAAAATCTTATGAGGAAAGGCTGATGGACTTGAGGTTGTTTTCGTTAGAGAGAAGAAGGTTAAGAGGTGACTTAATAGAGGCATACAAAATGATCAGAGGGTTAGATAGGGTGGACAGTGAGAGCCTTCTCCCGCGGATGGAGGTGGCTAGCACGAGGGGACATAGCCTTAAATTGAGGGGTAATAGATATAGGACAGAGGTCAGAGGTAGGTTTTTTACGCAAAGAGTGGTGAGGCCGTGGAATGCCCTACCTGCAACAGTAGTGAACTCGCAAACATTGAGGGCATTTAAAAGTTTATTGGATACGCATATGGATGATAAGGGCATAGTGTAGGTTAGATGGCCTTTAGTTTTTTCCATGTCGGTGCAACATCGTGGGCCGAAGGGCCTGTACTGCGCTGTATCGTTCTATGTTCTATGTTCTATGAGTGTGTATTTCCACTGTCCCTTTCTGAATGAGTCTGTTCCCTTTCCACTGCCCAGTTATGAATGTGTCATTTCCTTGTTCAAATTTGAGTGTGTCTTTCCCTTGTCCAGTTGTGAATGAGTTAGTTCCCCATCCAAATTTGAGTCAGTTTTACTCCTCTGCAGTTGTGAATGGGTCATTTCCCTGTCGGGATTTGAGTTGTCTTCCCACTGTCCTGTTGTGAATGAGTTTATTCCATCTCCAGATTGGAGTGTGTCTTCCCAGTGTACAGTTACTATTGAGTTAGTTCCCCTTCCAGATTTGAGTCTGTTTTACTCCTCTCCAGATGTATATGGGTCAGCCCCCTGTCGAGATTGCAGTGTGTCTTTCCACAGTCCTGTTGTGAATGAGCCAGTTCCCTCTTCCAGATTTGAGTTTGCCTTTCCCCTCTCCAGAGATGAATGTTCAGTTCCCCATCCATTTTGAGAGAGTTTTTCCCCTGTCCAGTTCTGAATGGGTTAGATCCCACTCCATATTTAAATGTGCGCTTCCCCTGTCCAGTTGTGAATGGGTCAGTTAGAACTCTAGACTTAGAACATAGAACATAGAACAGTACAGCACAGAACAGGCCCTTCGGCCCTCGATGTTGTGCCGAGCAATGATCACCCTACTTAAACCCACATACCCGTAACCCAACAATCCCCCCATTAACCTTACACTACGGGCAATTTAGCAGGCCAATCCACCTAACCTGCACATCTTTGGACTGTGGGAGGAAACCGGAGCACCCGGAGGAAACCCACGCACACACGGGGAGGACGTGCAGACTCCACACAGACAGTGACCCAGCCGGGAATCGAACCTGGGACCCTGGAGCTGTGAAGCATTGATGCTAACCACCATGCTACCGTGAGGCCCAAATACTTGAATGGTATTTTCCCCTGTCCAGTTGTGGTTGGGTCTGTTTCCTTGGCAGATTTGAGTGTGACTTTCCCCTGTCCAGCAGTGAATGGGTCTGTTCCCATTCCAGATGTGAGTGTGCCTTCCACCTGCCGAGTGGAGGAAGGGTCAGTTCCCTCTCCAGCTTTGAGTGTATTTCCCCTGTCCAGTTGTGAGTGGGTCAGTTCCCCTGTCCAGAATTCAGTGTGTCTGTCTCCTGATCAATTATGAATGGGTCATGTACAGTTGTTAATGGGTTGTGTCTGTCGTCCAGATTGAGTGTGCCTATCGCATGTCCACTTGTGGTGAGGTCAGTTCCCTGCCCAGATGGTGTTTGCCTTTCCACTGTTCAGTTGTGAAAGTTTACTTCCCTGTGTGGATTTGAGTGTGTTCTTTCCCTGTCCAGTTATGAATAGTCAGTTCCTGTGGAGTTTGCACATTCTCCCTGTGTTTGTGTGGGTTTCGTCCCCACAACCCACAAATGTGCAAGCTAGGTGGATTGGCCATGCTAAATTGCCTGTCAATGAGAAAAAAATGAATTGGACACTCTAACTTTAAAAACAAAACAAAAAAAAAAAAGAATAGTCAGTTCCCTGTCCTGTTTGTGAGATTCTTTCCCCCACCCAGCTGTGAATGGGTCAGATTCCTCCCCAGATGTAAGTGTGCTTTTACTCTGTCCATTTGTGAATGGCCTGTTCCCTCTCCAAATTTGAGTGTGTCTTTCCCATGTCCAGCATTGAATAGGTCAGCTCCCTGACGAGATTGCAGTGTGTTATTTCCCTGTCCAGATATGGTTTGTTCCCTTTCCAGTTTGAGAGAGTATTTCCCCTGTCCAGTTGTGAATGTGGCAATTTCCTCTCCAGATTTGAGTGAGCATTACAACTGTCCAGTTTTGAATGTGACAGTTCCCGATGAAGATTTGAGTGTATGTTTCACTAGTCCACTTGAGGGAGTTTTTCCTCTATCCTGGTGTAAATGGGTCAGATCCCTCTTCCAGATTTATGTGTGCCTTTCCACTGTCCAGTGATGAATGAGTTAGTTCCCTGACCATATTTGAGTTAGTTTTACTCCTCTCTAGTTGTGAATGGGTCAGTTCTCTGCCGGGATTTGAGTGTGTCTTTCCACAGTCCTGTTGTGAATGAGTCTGTTCCCTCTCCAGATTGGAGTGTGCCTTCCCACTGTCCTGTTGTGAATGAGTCTGTTCCCTCTCCAGATTGGAGCCTTTCCATTGTCCTGTTGTGAATGAGTCTGTTCCCCCTCCAGATTGGAGTGTGCCTTCCCACTGTCCTGTTGTGAATGAGTCTGTTCCCTCTCCAGATTGGAGTGTGCCTTCCCACTGTCCTGTTGTGAATGACTCTGTTCCCTCTCCAGATTGGAGTGTGCCTTTCCATTGTAGAGTTGTGAATGGGTTGTTTCCCTCTTTCATATTGGAGTTTGCCTATCCACTGTCCAGAGGTCTGGTCCCTATCCATTTTGAGATTACTTTCCCTGTCCAGTTGGGGATGGGTCAGTTCTCTCTCCAGATTGGAGTGTGTCTTTCCCCTCTCCAGTGTGAATGTGTCAGTTAGCTCTCGAGATTTGAATGTTTTTTTGCCTGCCCAGTTGGGTCAGTTTCCTTGGCAGATTTGAGTGTGACTTTCCGCTGTCAACAGTGAATGGGTCTGTTCCCAGTCCAGGGGTTAGTGCGCCTTTCACATGTCCAGTGTTGGATGGGTCATTTCCCACAACATACATTATTGTGTCTTTACCCTGTTGTGCGCTGAACTGTCAATTCTCTTTGCAGATTTGACTGTGTCTTCCCTCTGTCCAGTTATGAATGGTCAATTCACTGTCCAGTTGTGAATGTGTGAGGTCCCATCCCAGGTGTGAGTGAGCCTTCCCTTTGTCCAGTTGTGAATTAGTTCGTTCCCTCTCCACATTTGAGTGTTTTTCTCTTGTCCAGTTGTGAATCGGTCAGTTCCCTCATCCAGATTTGAGTGTATATTTCCACTGTCCAGTGACGAACGAGTCAGTTCCCCTTCCAGATTTGAGTCTGTTTTATTCCGCTCCAGTTGTGAATGGGTCAGTTCCCTGTCAAGATTGCAGTATACCTTTCAATTGTCGAGTTGTGAATGAGTCACTTCCCTCTTCCAGATTTGAGTTTGCCTTTGCCCTGTCCAGAGATGAATGGTCAGTTCCACGTCCATTTTGAGAGAGTTTTTCCCCTGTCCAGTTGTGAATGGGTCAGATCCCACTCCATATTTAAAAATGCGCTACCCCTATGCAGTTGCGAATGGGATAGTTAAATCGCTAGACTTGAATGTTATTTTCCCCTGTCCAGTTGAGTTTGGGTCAGTGTCCTTAGCAGATTTGGATGTGACTTTCCCCTGTCCACCAGTGAATGGGCCTTTTCCCAGTCCAGATGTGAGTGTGTCTTTCACCTGTCCAGTGGTGGATGGGCCTGTTCCCAGTCCAGATGTGAGTGTGTCTTTCCCCTGCCCATTGGTGGATGGGCCTTTTCCCAGTCCAGATGTGAGTGCGCCTTTCACCTGCCCAGTGGTGGATGGGTCAGTTCCCAGTCCAGATGTGAGTGCGCCTTTCACCTGCCCAGTGGTGGATGGGTCTGTTCCCAGTCCAGATGTGAGTGTGTCTTTCACCTGCCCAGTGGTGGATGGGTCTGTTCCCAGTCCAGATGTGAGTGTGTCTTTCACCTGCCCAGTGGTGGATGGGTCTGTTCCCAGTCCAGATGTGAGTGTGTCTTTCACCTGCCCAGTGGTGGATGGGCCTGTTCCCATTCCAGATGTGAGTGTGTCTTTCACCTGCCCAGTGGTGGATGGGTCAGTTCCCAGTCCAGATGTGAGTGTGTCTTTCACCTGCCCAGTGGTGGATGGGCCTGTTCCCAGTCCAGATGTGAGTGTGTCTTTCACCTGCCCAGTGGTGGATGGGTCAGTTCCCAGTCCAGATGTGAGTGTGTCTTTCACCTGCCCAGTGGTGGATGGGCCTGTTCCCAGTCCAGATGTGAGTGTGTCTTTCACCTGCCCAGTGGTGGATGGGCCTGTTCCCAGTCCAGATGTGAGTGTGACTTTCCCCTGTCCAGTGGTGGATGGGCCTGTTCCCAGTCCAGATGTGAGTGTGTCTTTCACCTGTCCAGTGGTGGATGGGTCTGTTCCCAGTCCAGATGTGAGTGTGTCTTTCACCTGTCCAGTGGTGGATGGGTCTGTTCCCAGTCCAGATGTGAGTGTGCCTTTCACCTGTCCAGTGGTGGATGGGTCTGTTCCCAGTCCAGATGTGAGTTCGCTTTTCACCTGTCCAGTGGTGGATGGGCCCGTTCCCAGTCCAGATGTGAGTGTGTCTTTCACCTGTCCAGTGGTGGATGGGCCTGTTCCCAGTCCAGATGTGAGTGTGTCTTTCACCTGTCCAGTGGTGGAAGGGTCAGTTCCCTCTCCAGCTTTCGGGGTATTACCCCTGTCTTGTTGTGAGTGGGTCAGTTCCCCTGTCCAGAATTGAGTGTGTCTGTCTCCTGATCAATTATGAATGGGTCATGTACAGTTGTTAATGGGTTGTGTCTCTCGTCCAGATTGAGTGTGCCTATCGCATGTCCACTTGTGGTGAGGTCAGTTCCCTGCCCAGATGGTGTTTGCCTTTCCACTGTTCAGTTGTGAAAGTTTACTTCCCTGTGTGGATTTGAGTGTGTTCTTTCCCTGTCCAGTTATGAATAGTCAGTTCCTGTGGAGTTTGCACATTCTCCCCGTGTTTGTGTGGGTTTCGTCCCCACAACCCACAAAGGTGCTAGCTGGGTGGATTGGCCATGCTAAATTGCCCCTTAATGGGAAAAATGAATTGGGTACTCTAAATTAAAAAAAATAATAGAATAGTCAGTTCCCTGTCCAGTTTGAGGAATTCTTTCCCCCACCCAGTTGTGAATGGGTCAGATTCCTCCCTTCATCCTCTCTGTCTTTCTCCTCTCCCTCTCTCTAATCTCCCTCACCACCCTCCTCCCAACACTCTTTCTGTACTTCGCTCTCTCTCTCTTTCCCTCTCCCCAGTACCCCAGTAGTTGGGAAGGAGAGAGAGAGAGAGGGTCAGGCACAGGAATCCAACAACCACAGCAAACTGAATTCAAATGCCCCCTGTGGATTTAATTTCACCCTCATATTTATATCTCGGCCTAAAATACAGGCTTAGTTCCAGCATTTACCTGCTTCAAGTTAAGGGACTTTTATTTCGAGCCATCGAGATGACTTCATAGTCGATGCGTTTGTTTTGAAAGTGACTCCACTATTTTAAAAATATTTTTTGAACAAATTTAGAATACCCAATTTATTTTTTCCAATTAAGAGGCAATTTAGCGTGGTAAATTCACCTGCCCTGCACATCTTTGGGTTGTGGGGGAGAAACCCACACAAACACGGGGACAATGGGTAAACTCCACACGGACAGTGACCTCGAGCCGGGATCGAACCTGGGACCTCGGTGCTGTGAAGCTGCAGCGTTAACTCACTGCGCCACCGTGCTGCCCTAAAGTGACCCCACTATTGTTAATTTTATGAATTCTGCTGGCAACTTGTGCCCAGGGAGATCCCAAAAACACTTTCAAAATTGAGTTCAGAGTTTCTGATCTGAGATTTCCCTCTCTCTCTCTCTTTCTCTGTTTCTGCGCCATTGTTGCATTGTGCACACTGACGGCAGTATTGATTGCACAGTAAGATCCCACAAGCAGCAGTGTGATCATGGCTGAATATCCCATCAGTCCCCTGTGAAAACGGTTCATCAACTCACTCAGTCCCAAGACTTTAAAATTTGAGATCTTTGAACCCACTTTGCAGTCCATGTGCTATTTTATTTTTAAGAGTTGTGATCACAATTGCTTTGTGGGCAAAAGCCGCAGTCCTGTGCATGAACAGCAAGATCCCACAGCAGCAGCAATGTCAACCTAACCAGGTGGGGTGCTGTCTCCCCCCCCCCCCACTCACTCCTGCTTCGAGCCCCATTCCCCCTGGATCTAAACCCCTTCCTCCCCCATCATCCTGTGTGTGTGGATTGGACCAAGTCTGAAGAACTCCCTTCAATTCTCTGACAGCGTTAAACTGCCTCTCAAAACAAAGAAAAACCTTTAAAAAACAAAGTCCATTGGTACACAGAAAGATCCCAGAAGCTGCAGTCAGCAGTGTTGAGTGTCGTTTAAAATAGTTAACAGGTTATACGGAGAGTGACCGGGGCTCAGGCAATGAAATCCAACCCCCACCACCCCCCCCCTCCCCTTTCGGGACACCCAGATTTAAAATAACCCCTGTTATTTTGGATTCAGAAACAAAATTTAGACAGCTTCACATTACAGATTTTAATTCACTCTTTGTCACCCACCAAAGGTTTAATGTGTTTGTGTCTGAGTGCAAGGCCGGGGTGGCAATAAACAGACAACTCGCGTGAGTGCGGCCTTTGGAGTAGGCCTCAGTCCACCCACTTGTCCTCTGGAGAAAATCCCTTGTCCAAAGATTCCTGGTCACATTGCAGTCTTCAAAATTCAAATTCCTGGGGAAAAGAGGGTGCAAATGAACTAATACGCAGGAAAATGTTTAAACTAGAAACACAGCAAGAGGCCAAATTCTCTCTCTGTTACACAGACTCTCAGCAACATCCACCTAGAAATATCTCAGTTATTAACCACAGAATAACAAAGATTGAGAGGCAGTTCCCGCTTCCCTGGACTTCTCCATCTCTCTCTTCTCCCCTCCCCCCGATCTCATTCTCATTGTCCCTCACATATGTGCATTAAATCAGGGTAATACGCAGACACACACTCACCCTGGGTGAAGCCTGTGGAATAGGCCTCAGTCCATCCATCCAACCTCTGAAGAAAAGCCCTGGTCCAAGGATTCCTGCTCACATTGTAGTCTTTCAAAATTCAAATTCCTGGGGAAAAGAGGAAGAAAGTTAAGTGAAAGACAGGAAAAGTTTGAAACTATTTGATATAGCGAGAGCCCAGGATCCACTTTTCAGATACACAAACTCAGCAACATCCAAATACAAAAATGTCACAGCTTTCAACCAGAGACTAAAAAGGATTGAGAGACAGTTCCCCCCTTCTCTTGTGTTTCTCTGTCTCTCCATCCCTAACTCATTATATTTCTGTCTCCCTCCTCCCTCTCTCTCTCTTTATCCCTCAGATATTAAAATTAAACCTCTGTCAGGTTAATAACCAGACACAACTCACCCCGGGTGAAGCCTGCGGAACAGGCCTCAACCAGCGCTCTGGATGAATTCTCACTCCCTCGTCATCCCCACCAAATCCTCCTCTTTGTATTCCCGACTACCTTAAAGTTCTCCAAATAAAAATCCCTTGGGAGAAAAAGAGATAAAATTGGTTAAAAAGACAATAAGAGTGACATTTTCAAACCTACACAAAACAGCACAACAGGAGTCCAGCATTTCCACTCTCCTGTCAATCTCTCAGCAACATACCAACACACACAATTCACAGGTGAAAAACAAACAGATTGACACACTCAGCAACACACACAGACACACACTGAACAAGAGGAGCAATGTTTTAGTGTAGTGGGAGGATTGGTTTGAGAACTGAAGTCCCCAGACTCAGATTTACCCTCAGTGAGCTGTGAGCAAACTCCAGCCCTAGTCTCTGCCATGTGTGGAATGTCTGCCTCTGAGGATTGCTCAATATTGACATGTAAATGACGAGGGCGAGGAATGGTTGTTGCAGGTTCCAGGGTTTAGATATTTCAGTAAGCTCAGGGAAGGTGGTAAGAGAGGGGGAGGGGTGGCATTGTTAGTCAAGGACAGTATTGCGGTGGCTGAGAGGACATTTGATGAGGACTCGAATACTGAGGTAGTATGGGCTGAGTTAAGAAACAGGAAAGGAGAGGTCACCCTGTTAGGGCTTTTCCATAGGCCTCCGAAAAATTCCAGAGATGTAGAGGAAAGGATTGCAAAGATGATTCTGGATAGGAGCGAAAATAACAGGGTAGTTGTTATGGGGGACCTTAACTTTCCAAATATTGACTGGAAACACTATAGTTCGAGTACTTTAGATGGGTCCGTTTTTGTCC